>NW_026645900.1:0-197197 GCF_949987535.1 Balaenoptera acutorostrata
GGGCACTTCCACTCATGGGCGTATAAATTGGGAAAACTAAAAATCAGCAAGACACAGGCACCCCAAAGTTTAGGGCTGCTCTGTTGACAAGAACCCCCACTTCATTACACCTTAAATATCCTAGGAAAGCGAAAAATGGATAAAGAAGTTGTGGTCCTCATGTACAATGGAATATCACTCAGCCATGAAATCAACGTCATAAGGCTAGTAGCAGCACGATGAGTGGATTTAGGTACGACGATTCTAAGTGAAATAAGTCACACAGAAAAAGACACTTATCATAAGATATCACTTAGAGAGGGAATGTAAAAACCGCTACACTTGAACTGAATTACAAAACAGAACAGAGTCACACGTTTAGGAAACACACTATGGCTGCTGAACGGGAAAGGTGAGGTGGGGTGATGCATAAAACAAGGGTTTCAAATTAGCTCCGATACCGTTCCATAAACCCAATATGTAAGAGACAAGACCTATTCCTTTTTCAGTGAACTGGACTCAACACCCCCTATTCACCGCACAAGAATATATCTGACTAGTAAGAATCTTCAAACCTATGTATTGATATCTCTCCGTAAGTGAGTCAAGGGGGTGTAAAGCGGCATAAACACAGCCGTGAAAAGCAGCTAAACCCCAATATAAAAATAAATTACTTTTCAAAACCTGTGAAACAAAGACAGTGAAAGAGAGAGAAATTCTTACAAAATTCGTTCAGGGGCTGTGATGCAACCTGGATTGACCATATCTAGACCCACAGCTGATTGAGACATAAGGGTGGACACTCTTGGGGCTGAGAGGTTCGGTGAGGTTGGGTGAGCCGACGCAGACCCTTTCAAGTAATACTGCATGGTACCCATCCCATGGGTCCCAAATCTCCAGGTTCAAGGGCATCTTCCTACGTCGAAAACAGGCATGAGAAACCCAGAAGATGGTACACCGTGTGATCGGGAAAGGTTTCTAAAACGCACCTCATTTCTCATCTCCTTTGCTCGGGTTCGCCATTCCAGCCGATTTACTAGCCATCTCCCTCCTTGGAGAATCAGCACCTTTAACCTCCTGTTCCGTACAGGTTGCAATTTGTCCTGAGGATGAACGGGAAGAGGGGGAACCAATGAGAGACTAGCTCTAGGTGTTGGGACAGGCACAGGTCACTCTATTTTCCCATCAGGAAGAAGAATTAAGCACAAGCTCAGCCTGCCCCCCAGAACCAGAAGAGGGCCTGAAGCAATCCTGCGCTTTTGCGGCCAGCTCCCAAAAAAGCGAGTTGAAAAATGGAGCTCAGGGGCACTGCAATTCACAAACCTGCAGAGTTTTAAATGATACCTCTCGTCCACAAATATATTAAGGGAAGGCAACGAAGAGGCTTTGAAAGCAAGGCAGAATTGCAGGAAACAGATTTCAGGAGGTAGATTCGAATCGCCTTGAAAGCACATGAAAAGCGGCAAAACGTGGACAATGATGCCCTTGGCCAAAAAGGGCGTATGCGTTTTTTCCTGAATATATTCAGGAAAAAACGCATACGCCCTTTTTGGCCAACCAAGCAACCTGGAAAGGCCAATCAGTGCTCCAAAGAAGTCTCGCTTCCCAGCGGGCAAAAGGGCCATGCGGAAAAAAGTGTCCAAACCAGAAATGCAGGACCGGCCATGGAGAAATGGGAGCCTTGCTACGCTGATGGGTGGGATGTAAATTGCCAACAGCCACTCTGGAGAAATGTACGGTGTGTTCTGAAACATCTAAAAAACACAGCTTGGAGAGCATAGGGCACTTCCACTCATGGGCGTATAAATTGGGAAAACTAAAAATCAGCAAGACACAGGCACCCCAAAGTTTAGGGATGCTCTGTTGACAAGAACCCCCACTTCATTACACCTTAAATATCCTAGGAAAGCGAAAAATGGATAAAGAAGTTGTGGTCCTCATGTACAATGGAATATCACTCAGCCATGAAATCAACGTCATAAGGCTAGTAGCAGCACGATGAGTGGATTTAGGTACGACGATTCTAAGTGAAATAAGTCACACAGAAAAAGACACTTATCATAAGATATCACTTAGAGAGGGAATGTAAAAACCGCTACACTTGAACTGAATTACAAAACAGAACAGAGTCACACGTTTAGGAAACACACTATGGCTGCTGAACGGGAAAGGTGAGGTGGGGTGATGCATAAAACAAGGGTTTCAAATTAGCTCCGATACCGTTCTATAAACCCAATATGTAATAGACAAGACCTACTCCTTGCTCAGTGAACTGGACTCAACACCCCCTATTCACCGCACAAGAATATATCTGACTAGTAAGAATCTTCAAACCAATGTATTGATATCTCTCCGTAAGTGAGTCAAGGGTGTGTAAAGCGGCATAAACACAACCGTGAAAAGCAGCTAAACCCCATTATAAAAATAAATTACTTTTCAAAACCCGTGAAACAAAGACAGTGAAAGAGAGAGAAATTCTTACAAAATTCGTTCAGGGGCTGTGATGCAACCTGGATTGACCATATCTAGACCCACAGCTGATTGAGACATAAGGGTGGACACTCTTGGGGCTGAGAGGTTCGGTGAGGTTGGGTGAGCCAACGCAGACCCTTTCAAGTAATACTGCATGGTACCCATCCCATGGGTCCCAAATCTCCAGGTTCAAGGGCATCTTCCTACTTCGAAAACAGGCATGAGAAACCCAGAAGATGGTACACCGTGTGATCGGGAAAGGTTTCTAAAACGCACCTCATTTCTCATCTCCTTTGCTCGGGTTCGCCATTCCAGCCGATTTACTAGCCATCTCCCTCCTTGGAGAATCAGCACCTTTAACCTCCTGTTCCGTACAGGTTGCAATTTGTCCTGAGGATGAACGGGAAGAGGGGGAACCAATGAGAGACTAGCTCTAGGTGTTGGGACAGGCACAGGTCACTCTATTTTCCCATCAGGAAGAAGAATTAAGCACAAGCTCAGCCTGCCCCCCAGAACCAGAAGAGGGCCTGAAGCAATCCTGCGCTTTTGCGGCCAGCTCCCAAAAAAGCGAGTTGAAAAATGGAGCTCAGGGGCACTGCAATTCACAAACCTGCAGAGTTTTAAATGATACCTCTCGTCCACAAATATACTAAGGGAAGGCAACGAAGAGGCTCTGAAAGCAAGGCAGAATTGCAGGAAACAGATTTCAGGAGGTAGATTCGAATCGCCTTGAAAGCACATGAAAAGCGGCAAAACGTGGACAATGATGCCCTTGGCCAAAAAGGGCGTATGCGTTTTTTCCTGAATATATTCAGGAAAAAACGCATACGCCCTTTTTGGCCAACCAAGCAACCTGGAAAGGCCAATCAGTGCTCCAAAGAAGTCTCGCTTCCCAGCGGGCAAAAGGGCCATGCGGAAAAAAGTGTCCAAACCAGAAATGCAGGACCGGCCATGGAGAAATGGGAGCCTTGCTACGCTGATGGGTGGGATGTAAATTGCCAACAGCCACTCTGGAGAAGTGTACGGTGTGTTCTGAAACATCTAAAAAACACAGCTTGGAGAGCATAGGGCACTTCCACTCATGGGCGTATAAATTGGGAAAACTAAAAATCAGCAAGACACAGGCACCCCAAAGTTTAGGGCTGCTCTGTGGACAAGAACCCCCACTTCATTACACCTTAAATATCCTAGGAAAGCGAAAAATGGATAAAGAAGTTGTGGTCCTCATGTACAATGGAATATCACTCAGCCATGAAATCAACGTCATAAGGCTAGTAGCAGCACGATGAGTGGATTTAGGTACGACGATTCTAAGTGAAATAAGTCACACAGAAAAAGACACTTATCATAAGATATCACTTAGAGAGGGAATGTAAAAACCGCTACACTTGAACTGAATTACAAAACAGAACAGAGTCACACGTTTAGGAAACACACTATGGCTGCTGAACGGGAAAGGTGAGGTGGGGTGATGCATAAAACAAGGGTTTCAAATTAGCTCCGATACCGTTCCATAAACCCAATATGTAAGAGACAAGACCTATTCCTTTTTCAGTGAACTGGACTCAACACCCCCTATTCACCGCACAAGAATATATCTGACTAGTAAGAATCTTCAAACCAATGTATTGATATCTCTCCGTAAGTGAGTCAAGGGTGTGTAAAGCGGCATAAACACAACCGTGAAAAGCAGCTAAACCCCATTATAAAAATAAATTACTTTTCAAAACCCGTGAAACAAAGACAGTGAAAGAGAGAGAAATTCTTACAAAATTCGTTCAGGGGCTGTGATGCAACCTGGATTGACCATATCTAGACCCACAGCTGATTGAGACATAAGGGTGGACACTCTTGGGGCTGAGAGGTTCGGTGAGGTTGGGTGAGCCAACGCAGACCCTTTCAAGTAATACTGCATGGTACCCATCCCATGGGTCCCAAATCTCCAGGTTCAAGGGCATCTTCCTACTTCGAAAACAGGCATGAGAAACCCAGAAGATGGTACACCGTGTGATCGGGAAAGGTTTCTAAAACGCACCTCATTTCTCATCTCCTTTGCTCGGGTTCGCCATTCCAGCCGATTTACTAGCCATCTCCCTCCTTGGAGAATCAGCACCTTTAACCTCCTGTTCCGTACAGGTTGCAATTTGTCCTGAGGATGAACGGGAAGAGGGGGAACCAATGAGAGACTAGCTCTAGGTGTTGGGACAGGCACAGGTCACTCTATTTTCCCATCAGGAAGAAGAATTAAGCACAGGCTCAGCCTGCCCCCCAGAACCAGAAGAGGGCCTGAAGCAATCCTGCGCTTTTGCGGCCAGCTCCCAAAAAAGCGAGTTGAAAAATGGAGCTCAGGGGCACTGCAATTCACAAACCTGCAGAGTTTTAAATGATACCTCTCGTCCACAAATATACTAAGGGAAGGCAACGAAGAGGCTCTGAAAGCAAGGCAGAATTGCAGGAAACAGATTTCAGGAGGTAGATTCGAATCGCCTTGAAAGCACATGAAAAGCGGCAAAACGTGGACAATGATGCCCTTGGCCAAAAAGGGCGTATGCGTTTTTTCCTGAATATATTCAGGAAAAAACGCATACGCCCTTTTTGGCCAACCAAGCAACCTGGAAAGGCCAATCAGTGCTCCAAAGAAGTCTCGCTTCCCAGCGGGCAAAAGGGCCATGCGGAAAAAAGTGTCCAAACCAGAAATGCAGGACCGGCCATGGAGAAATGGGAGCCTTGCTACGCTGATGGGTGGGATGTAAATTGCCAACAGCCACTCTGGAGAAGTGTACGGTGTGTTCTGAAACATCTAAAAAACACAGCTTGGAGAGCATAGGGCACTTCCACTCATGGGCGTATAAATTGGGAAAACTAAAAATCAGCAAGACACAGGCACCCCAAAGTTTAGGGCTGCTCTGTGGACAAGAACCCCCACTTCATTACACCTTAAATATCCTAGGAAAGCGAAAAATGGATAAAGAAGTTGTGGTCCTCATGTACAATGGAATATCACTCAGCCATGAAATCAACGTCATAAGGCTAGTAGCAGCACGATGAGTGGATTTAGGTACGACGATTCTAAGTGAAATAAGTCACACAGAAAAAGACACTTATCATAAGATATCACTTAGAGAGGGAATGTAAAAACCGCTACACTTGAACTGAATTACAAAACAGAACAGAGTCACACGTTTAGGAAACACACTATGGCTGCTGAACGGGAAAGGTGAGGTGGGGTGATGCATAAAACAAGGGTTTCAAATTAGCTCCGATACCGTTCCATAAACCCAATATGTAAGAGACAAGACCTATTCCTTTTTCAGTGAACTGGACTCAACACCCCCTATTCACCGCACAAGAATATATCTGACTAGTAAGAATCTTCAAACCAATGTATTGATATCTCTCCGTAAGTGAGTCAAGGGTGTGTAAAGCGGCATAAACACAACCGTGAAAAGCAGCTAAACCCCATTATAAAAATAAATTACTTTTCAAAACCCGTGAAACAAAGACAGTGAAAGAGAGAGAAATTCTTACAAAATTCGTTCAGGGGCTGTGATGCAACCTGGATTGACCATATCTAGACCCACAGCTGATTGAGACATAAGGGTGGACACTCTTGGGGCTGAGAGGTTCGGTGAGGTTGGGTGAGCCAACGCAGACCCTTTCAAGTAATACTGCATGGTACCCATCCCATGGGTCCCAAATCTCCAGGTTCAAGGGCATCTTCCTACGTCGAAAACAGGCATGAGAAACCCAGAAGATGGTACACCGTGTGATCGGGAAAGGTTTCTAAAACGCACCTCATTTCTCATCTCCTTTGCTCGGGTTCGCCATTCCAGCCGATTTACTAGCCATCTCCCTCCTTGGAGAATCAGCACCTTTAACCTCCTGTTCCGTACAGGTTGCAATTTGTCCTGAGGATGAACGGGAAGAGGGGGAACCAATGAGAGACTAGCTCTAGGTGTTGGGACAGGCACAGGTCACTCTATTTTCCCATCAGGAAGAAGAATTAAGCACAAGCTCAGCCTGCCCCCCAGAACCAGAAGAGGGCCTGAAGCAATCCTGCGCTTTTGCGGCCAGCTCCCAAAAAAGCGAGTTGAAAAATGGAGCTCAGTGGCACTGCAATTCACAAACCTGCAGAGTTTTAAATGATACCTCTCGTCCACAAATATACTAAGGGAAGGCAACGAAGAGGCTTTGAAAGCAAGGCAGAATTGCAGGAAACAGATTTCAGGAGGTAGATTCGAATCGCCTTGAAAGCACATGAAAAGCGGCAAAACGTGGACAATGATGCCCTTGGCCAAAAAGGGCGTATGCGTTTTTTCCTGAATATATTCAGGAAAAAACGCATACGCCCTTTTTGGCCAACCAAGCAACCTGGAAAGGCCAATCAGTGCTCCAAAGAAGTCTCGCTTCCCAGCGGGCAAAAGGGCCATGCGGAAAAAAGTGTCCAAACCAGAAATGCAGGACCGGCCATGGAGAAATGGGAGCCTTGCTACGCTGATGGGTGGGATGTAAATTGCCAACAGCCACTCTGGAGAAGTGTACGGTGTGTTCTGAAACATCTAAAAAACACAGCTTGGAGAGCATAGGGCACTTCCACTCATGGGTGTATAAATTGGGAAAACTAAAAATCAGCAAGACACAGGCACCCCAAAGTTTAGGGCTGCTCTGTTGACAAGAACCCCCACTTCATTACACCTTAAATATCCTAGGAAAGCGAAAAATGGATAAAGAAGTTGTGGTCCTCATGTACAATGGAATATCACTCAGCCATGAAATCAACGTCATAAGGCTAGTAGCAGCACGATGAGTGGATTTAGGTACGACGATTCTAAGTGAAATAAGTCACACAGAAAAAGACACTTATCATAAGATATCACTTAGAGAGGGAATGTAAAAACCGCTACACTTGAACTGAATTACAAAACAGAACAGAGTCACACGTTTAGGAAACACACTATGGCTGCTGAACGGGAAAGGTGAGGTGGGGTGATGCATAAAACAAGGGTTTCAAATTAGCTCCGATACCGTTCCATAAACCCAATATGTAAGAGACAAGACCTATTCCTTTTTCAGTGAACTGGACTCAACACCCCCTATTCACCGCACAAGAATATATCTGACTAGTAAGAATCTTCAAACCTATGTATTGATATCTCTCCGTAAGTGAGTCAAGGGGGTGTAAAGCGGCATAAACACAGCCGTGAAAAGCAGCTAAACCCCAATATAAAAATAAATTACTTTTCAAAACCCGTGAAAGAAAGACAGTGAAAGAGAGAGAAATTCTTACAAAATTCGTTCAGGGGCTGTGATGCAACCTGGATTGACCATATCTAGACCCACAGCTGATTGAGACATAAGCGTGGACACTCTTGGGGCTGAGAGGTTCGGTGAGGTTGGGTGAGCCAACGCAGACCCTTTCAAGTAATACTGCATGGTACCCATCCCATGGGTCCCAAATCTCCAGGTTCAAGGGCATCTTCCTACGTCGAAAACAGGCATGAGTAACCCAGAAGATGGTACACCGTGTGATCGGGAAAGGTTTCTAAAACGCACCACATTTCTCATCTCCTTTGCTTGGGTTTGCCATTCCAGCCGATTTACTAGCCATCTCCCTCCTTGGAGAATCAGCACCTTTAACCTCCTGTTCCGTACAGGTTGCAATTTGTCCTGAGGATGAACGGGAAGAGGGGGAACCAATGAGAGACTAGCTCTAGGTGTTGGGACAGGCACAGGTCACTCTATTTTCCCATCAGGAAGAAGAATTAAGCACAAGCTCAGCCTGCCCCCCAGAACCAGAAGAGGGCCTGAAGCAATCCTGCGCTTTTGCGGCCAGCTCCCAAAAAAGCGAGTTGAAAAATGGAGCTCAGGGGCACTGCAATTCACAAACCTGCAGAGTTTTAAATGATACCTCTCGTCCACAAATATACTAAGGGAAGGCAACGAAGAGGCTTTGAAAGCAAGGCAGAATTGCAGGAAACAGATTTCAGGAGGTAGATTCGAATCGCCCTGAAAGCACATGAAAAGCGGCAGAACGTGGACAATGATGCCCTTGGCCAAAAAGGGCGTATGCGTTTTTTCCTGAATATATTCAGGAAAAAACGCATACGCCCTTTTTGGCCAACCAAGCAACCTGGAAAGGCCAATCAGTGCTCCAAAGAAGTCTCGCTTCCCAGCGGGCAAAAGGGCCATGCGGAAAAAAGTGTCCAAACCAGAAATGCAGAACCGGCCATGGAGAAATGGGAGCCTTGCTACGCTGATGGGCGGGATGTAAATTGCCAACAGCCACTCTGGAGAAGTGTACGGTGTGTTCTGAAACATCTAAAAAACACAGCTTGGAGAGCATAGGGCACTTCCACTCATGGGCGTATAAATTGGGAAAACTAAAAATCAGCAAGACACAGGCACCCCAAAGTTTAGGGCTGCTCTGTTGACAAGAACCCCCACTTCATTACACCTTAAATATCCTAGGAAAGCGAAAAATGGATAAAGAAGTTGTGGTCCTCATGTACAATGGAATATCACTCAGCCATGAAATCAACGTCATAAGGCTAGTAGCAGCACGATGAGTGGATTTAGGTACGACGATTCTAAGTGAAATAAGTCACACAGAAAAAGACACTTATCATAAGATATCACTTGAGAGGGAATGTAAAAACCGCTACACTTGAACTGAATTACAAAACAGAACAGAGTCACACGTTTAGGAAACACACTATGGCTGCTGAACGGGAAAGGTGAGGTGGGGTGATGCATAAAACAAGGGTTTCAAATTAGCTCCGATACCGTTCCATAAACCCAATATGTAAGAGACAAGACCTATTCCTTTTTCAGTGAACTGGACTCAACACCCCCTATTCACCGCACAAGAATATATCTGACTAGTAAGAATCTTCAAACCTATGTATTGATATCTCTCCGTAAGTGAGTCAAGGGGGTGTAAAGCGGCATAAACACAGCCGTGAAAAGCAGCTAAACCCCAATATAAAAATAAATTACTTTTCAAAACCCGTGAAACAAAGACAGTGAAAGAGAGAGAAATTCTTACAAAATTCATTCAGGGCCTGTGATGCAACCTGGATTGACCATATCTAGACCCACAGCTGATTGAGACATAAGGGTGGACACTCTTGGGGCTGAGAGGTTCGGTGAGGTTGGGTGAGCCAACGCAGACCCTTTCAAGTAATACTGCATGGTACCCATCCCATGGGTCCCAAATCTCCAGGTTCAAGGGCATCTTCCTACGTCGAAAACAGGCATGAGAAACCCAGAAGATGGTACACCGTGTGATCGGGAAAGGTTTCTAAAACGCACCTCATTTCTCATCTCCTTTGCTCGGGTTCGCCATTCCAGCCGATTTACTAGCCATCTCCCTCCTTGGAGAATCAGCACCTTTAACCTCCTGTTCCGTACAGGTTGCAATTTGTCCTGAGGATGAACGGGAAGAGGGAGAACCAATGAGAGACTAGCTCTAGGTGTTGGGACAGGCACAGGTCACTCTATTTTCCCATCAGGAAGAAGAATTAAGCACAAGCTCAGCCTGCCCCCCAGAACCAGAAGAGGGCCTGAAGCAATCCTGCACTTTTGCGGCCAGCTCCCAAAAAAGCGAGTTGAAAAATGGAGCTCAGGGGAACTGCAATTCACAAACCTGCAGAGTTTTAAATGATACCTCTCGTCCACAAATATATTAAGGGAAGGCAACGAAGAGGATTTGAAAGCAAGGCAGAATTGCAGGAAACAGATTTCAGGAGGTAGATTCGAATCGCCTTGAAAGCACATGAAAAGCGGCAAAACGTGGACAATGATGCCCTTGGCCAAAAAGGGCGTATGCGTTTTTTCCTGAATATATTCAGGAAAAAACGCATACGCCCTTTTTGGCCAACCAAGCAACCTGGAAAGGCCAATCAGTGCTCCAAAGAAGTCTCGCTTCCCAGCGGGCAAAAGGGCCATGCGGAAAAAAGTGTCCAAACCAGAAATGCAGGACCGGCCATGGAGAAATGGGAGCCTTGCTACGCTGATGGGTGGGATGTAAATTGCCAACAGCCACTCTGGAGAAGTGTACGGTGTGTTCTGAAACATCTAAAAAACACAGCTTGGAGAGCATAGGGCACTTCCACTCATGGGCGTATAAATTGGGAAAACTAAAAATCAGCAAGACACAGGCACCCCAAAGTTTAGGGCTGCTCTGTTGACAAGAACCCCCACTTCATTACACCTTAAATATCCTAGGAAAGCGAAAAATGGATAAAGAAGTTGTGGTCCTCATGTACAATGGAATATCACTCAGCCATGAAATCAACGTCATAAGGCTAGTAGCAGCACGATGAGTGGATTTAGGTACGACGATTCTAAGTGAAATAAGTCACACAGAAAAAGACACTTATCATAAGATATCACTTAGAGAGGGAATGTAAAAACCGCTACACTTGAACTGAATTACAAAACAGAACAGAGTCACACGTTTAGGAAACACACTATGGCTGCTGAACGGGAAAGGTGAGGTGGGGTGATGCATAAAACAAGGGTTTCAAATTAGCTCCGATACCGTTCCATAAACCCAATATGTAAGAGACAAGACCTATTCCTTTTTCAGTGAACTGGACTCAACACCCCCTATTCACCGCACAAGAATATATCTGACTAGTAAGAATCTTCAAACCTATGTATTGATATCTCTCCGTAAGTGAGTCAAGGGGGTGTAAAGCGGCATAAACACAGCCGTGAAAAGCAGCTAAACCCCAATATAAAAATAAATTACTTTTCAAAACCCGTGAAACAAAGACAGTGAAAGAGAGAGAAATTCTTACAAAATTCGTTCAGGGGCTGTGATGCAACCTGGATTGACCATATCTAGACCCACAGCTGATTGAGACATAAGGGTGGACACTCTTGGGGCTGAGAGGTTCGGTGAGGTTGGGTGAGCCAATGCAGACCCTTTCAAGTAATACTGCATGGTACCCATCCCATGGGTCCCAAATCTCCAGGTTCAAGGGCATCTTCCTACGTCGAAAACAGGCATGAGAAACCCAGAAGATGGTACACCGTGTGATCGGGAAAGGTTTCTAAAACGCATCACATTTCTCATCTCCTTTGCTCGGGTTCGCCATTCCAGCCGATTTACTAGCCATCTCCCTCCTTGGAGAATCAGCACCTTTAACCTCCTGTTCCGTACAGGTTGCAATTTGTCCTGAGGATGAACGGGAAGAGGGGGAACCAATGAGAGACTAGCTCTAGGTGTTGGGACAGGCACAGGTCACTCTATTTTCCCATCAGGAAGAAGAATTAAGCACAAGCTCAGCCTGCCCCCCAGAACCAGAAGAGGGCCTGAAGCAATCCTGCGCTTTTGCGGCCAGCTCCCAAAAAAGCGAGTTGAAAAATGGAGCTCAGGGGCACTGCAATTCACAAACCTGCAGAGTTTTAAATGATACCTCTCGTCCACAAATATACTAAGGGAAGGCAACGAAGAGGCTTTGAAAGCAAGGCAGAATTGCAGGAAACAGATTTCAGGAGGTAGATTCGAATCGCCTTGAAAGCACATGAAAAGCGGCAGAACGTGGACAATGATGCCCTTGGCCAAAAAGGGCGTATGCGTTTTTTCCTGAATATATTCAGGAAAAAACGCATACGCCCTTTTTGGCCAACCAAGCAACCTGGAAAGGCCAATCAGTGCTCCAAAGAAGTCTCGCTTCCCAGCGGGCAAAAGGGCCATGCGGAAAAAAGTGTCCAAACCAGAAATGCAGGACCGGCCATGGAGAAATGGGAGCCTTGCTACGCTGATGGGTGGGATGTAAATTGCCAACAGCCACTCTGGAGAAGTGTACGGTGTGTTCTGAAACATCTAAAAAACACAGCTTGGAGAGCATAGGGCACTTCCACTCATGGGCGTATAAATTGGGAAAACTAAAAATCAGCAAGACACAGGCACCCCAAAGTTTAGGGCTGCTCTGTTGACAAGAACCCCCACTTCATTACACCTTAAATATCCTAGGAAAGCGAAAAATGGATAAAGAAGTTGTGGTCCTCATGTACAATGGAATATCACTCAGCCATGAAATCAACGTCATAAGGCTAGTAGCAGCACGATGAGTGGATTTAGGTACGACGATTCTAAGTGAAATAAGTCACACAGAAAAAGACACTTATCATAAGATATCACTTAGAGAGGGAATGTAAAAACCGCTACACTTGAACTGAATTACAAAACAGAACAGAGTCACACGTTTAGGAAACACACTATGGCTGCTGAACGGGAAAGGTGAGGTGGGGTGATGCATAAAACAAGGGTTTCAAATTAGCTCAGATACCGTTCCATAAACCCAATATGTAGTAGAAAAGACCTACTCCTTGCTCAGTGAACTGGACTCAACACCCCCTATTCACCGCACAAGAATATATCTGACTAGTAAGAATCTTCAAACCTATGTATTGATATCTCTCCGTAAGTGAGTCAAGGGTGTGTAAAGCGGCATAAAGACAGCCGTGAAAAGCCGCTAAACCCCATTATAAAAATAAATTACTTTTCAAAACCCGTGAAACAAAGACAGTGAAAGAGAGAGAAATTATTACAAAATTCGTTCAGGGGCTGTGATGCAACCTGGATTGACCATATCTAGACCCACAGCTGATTGAGACATAAGGGTGGACACTCTTGGGGCTGAGAGGTTCGGTGAGGTTGGGTGAGCCAACGCAGACCCTTTCAAGTAATACTGCATGGTACCCATCCCATGGGTCCCAAATCTCCAGGTTCAAGGGCATCTTCCTACGTCGAAAACAGGCATGAGAAACCCAGAAGATGGTACACCGTGTGATCGGGAAAGGTTTCTAAAACGC
Source organism: Balaenoptera acutorostrata (assembly GCF_949987535.1). Taxonomy (NCBI): domain Eukaryota; kingdom Metazoa; phylum Chordata; class Mammalia; order Artiodactyla; family Balaenopteridae; genus Balaenoptera; species Balaenoptera acutorostrata. The sequence goes on from NW_026645900.1 coordinate 13,279, forward strand.
ACCTCATTTCTCATCTCCTTTGCTCGGGTTCGCCATTCCAGCCGATTTACTAGCCATCTCCCTCCTTGGAGAATCAGCACCTTTAACCTCCTGTTCCGTACAGGTTGCAATTTGTCCTGAGGATGAACGGGAAGAGGGGGAACCAATGAGAGACTAGCTCTAGGTGTTGGGACAGGCACAGGTCACTCTATTTTCCCATCAGGAAGAAGAATTAAGCACAAGCTCAGCCTGCCCCCCAGAACCAGAAGAGGGCCTGAAGCAATCCTGCGCTTTTGCGGCCAGCTCCCAAAAAAGCGAGTTGAAAAATGGAGCTCAGGGGCACTGCAATTCACAAACCTGCAGAGTTTTAAATGATACCTCTCGTCCACAAATATACTAAGGGAAGGCAACGAAGAGGCTTTGAAAGCAAGGCAGAATTGCAGGAAACAGATTTCAGGAGGTAGATTCGAATCGCCTTGAAAGCACATGAAAAGCGGCAAAACGTGGACAATGATGCCCTTGGCCAAAAAGGGCGTATGCGTTTTTTCCTGAATATATTCAGGAAAAAACGCATACGCCCTTTTTGGCCAACCAAGCAACCTGGAAAGGCCAATCAGCGCTCCAAAGAAGTCTCGCTTCCCAGCGGGCAAAAGGGCCATGCGGAAAAAAGTGTCCAAACCAGAAATGCAGGACCGGCCATGGAGAAATGGGAGCCTTGCTACGCTGATGGGTGGGATGTAAATTGCCAACAGCCACTCTGGAGAAGTGTACGGTGTGTTCTGAAACATCTAAAAAACACAGCTTGGAGAGCATAGGGCACTTCCACTCATGGGCGTATAAATTGGGAAAACTAAAAATCAGCAAGACACAGGCACCCCAAAGTTTAGGGCTGCTCTGTTGACAAGAACCCCCACTTCATTACACCTTAAATATCCTAGGAAAGAGAAAAATGGATAAAGAAGTTGTGGTCCTCATGTACAATGGAATATCACTCAGCCATGAAATCCACGTCATAAGGCTAGTAGCAGCACGATGAGTGGATTTAGGTACGACGATTCTAAGTGAAATAAGTCACACAGAAAAACACACTTATCATAAGATATCACTTAGAGAGGGAATGTAAAAACCGCTACACTTGAACTGAATTACAAAACAGAACAGAGTCACACGTTTAGAAAACACACTATGGCTGCTGAACGGGAAAGGTGAGGTGGGGTGATGCATAAAACAAGGGTTTCAAATTAGCTCCGATACCGTTCCATAAACCCAATATGTAAGAGACAAGACCTATTCCTTTTTCAGTGAACTGGACTCAACACCCCCTATTCACCGCACAAGAATATATCTGACTAGTAAGAATCTTCAAACCTATGTATTGATATCTCTCCGTAAGTGAGTCAAGGGGGTGTAAAGCGGCATAAACACAGCCGTGAAAAGCAGCTAAACCCCATTATAAAAATAAATTACTTTTCAAAACCCGTGAAACAAAGACAGTGAAAGAGAGAGAAATTCTTACAAAATTCGTTCAGGGGCTGTGATGCAACCTGGATTGACCATATCTAGACCCACAGCTGATTGAGACATAAGGGTGGACACTCTTGGGGCTGAGAGGTTTGGTGAGGTTGGGTGAGCCAACGCAGACCCTTTCAAGTAATACTGCATGGTACCCATCCCATGGGTCCCAAATCTCCAGGTTCAAGGGCATCTTCCTACGTCGAAAACAGGCATGAGAAACCCAGAAGATGGTACACCGTGTGATCGGGAAAGGTTTCTAAAACGCACCTCATTTCTCATCTCCTTTGCTCGGGTTCGCCATTCCAGCCGATTTACTAGCCATCTCCCTCCTTGGAGAATCAGCACCTTTAACCTCCTGTTCCGTACAGGTTGCAATTTGTCCTGAGGATGAACGGGAAGAGGGGGAACCAATGAGAGACTAGCTCTAGGTGTTGGGACAGGCACAGGTCACTCTATTTTCCCATCAGGAAGAAGAATTAAGCACAAGCTCAGCCTGCCCCCCAGAACCAGAAGAGGGCCTGAAGCAATCCGGCGCTTTTGCGGCCAGCTCCCAAAAAAGCGAGTTGAAAAATGGAGCTCAGGGGCACTGCAATTCACAAACCTGCAGAGTTTTAAATGATACCTCTCGTCCACAAATATACTAAGGGAAGGCAACGAAGAGGCTTTGAAAGCAAGGCAGAATTGCAGGAAACAGATTTCAGGAGGTAGATTCGAATCGCCTTGAAAGCACATGAAAAGCGGCAAAACGTGGACAATGATGCCCTTGGCCAAAAAGGGCGTATGCGTTTTTTCCTGAATATATTCAGGAAAAAACGCATACGCCCTTTTTGGCCAACCAAGCAACCTGGAAAGGCCAATCAGCGCTCCAAAGAAGTCTCGCTTCCCAGCGGGCAAAAGGGCCATGCGGAAAAAAGTGTCCAAACCAGAAATGCAGGACCGGCCATGGAGAAATGGGAGCCTTGCTACGCTGATGGGTGGGATGTAAATTGCCAACAGCCACTCTGGAGAAGTGTACGGTGTGTTCTGAAACATCTAAAAAACACAGCTTGGAGAGCATAGGGCACTTCCACTCATGGGCGTATAAATTGGGAAAACTAAAAATCAGCAAGACACAGGCACCCCAAAGTTTAGGGCTGCTCTGTTGACAAGAACCCCCACTTCATTACACCTTAAATATCCTAGGAAAGAGAAAAATGGATAAAGAAGTTGTGGTCCTCATGTACAATGGAATATCACTCAGCCATGAAATCCACGTCATAAGGCTAGTAGCAGCACGATGAGTGGATTTAGGTACGACGATTCTAAGTGAAATAAGTCACACAGAAAAAGACACTTATCATAAGATATCACTTAGAGAGGGAATGTAAAAACCGCTACACTTGAACTGAATTACAAAACAGAACAGAGTCACACGTTTAGAAAACACACTATGGCTGCTGAACGGGAAAGGTGAGGTGGGGTGATGCATAAAACAAGGGTTTCAAATTAGCTCCGATACCGTTCCATAAACCCAATATGTAAGAGACAAGACCTATTCCTTTTTCAGTGAACTGGACTCAACACCCCCTATTCACCGCACAAGAATATATCTGACTAGTAAGAATCTTCAAACCTATGTATTGATATCTCTCCGTAAGTGAGTCAAGGGGGTGTAAAGCGGCATAAACACAGCCGTGAAAAGCAGCTAAACCCCAATATAAAAATAAATTACTTTTCAAAACCCGTGAAACAAAGACAGTGAAAGAGAGAGAAATTCTTACAAAATTCGTTCAGGGGCTGTGATGCAACCTGGATTGACCATATCTAGACCCACAGCTGATTGAGACATAAGGGTGGACACTCTTGGGGCTGAGAGGTTTGGTGAGGTTGGGTGAGCCAACGCAGACCCTTTCAAGTAATACTGCATGGTACCCATCCCATGGGTCCCAAATCTCCAGGTTCAAGGGCATCTTCCTACGTCGAAAACAGGCATGAGAAACCCAGAAGATGGTACACCGTGTGATCGGGAAAGGTTTCTAAAACGCACCTCATTTCTCATCTCCTTTGCTCGGGTTCGCCATTCCAGCCGATTTACTAGCCATCTCCCTCCTTGGAGAATCAGCACCTTTAACCTCCTGTTCCGTACAGGTTGCAATTTGTCCTGAGGATGAACGGGAAGAGGGGGAACCAATGAGAGACTAGCTCTAGGTGTTGGGACAGGCACAGGTCACTCTATTTTCCCATCAGGAAGAAGAATTAAGCACAAGCTCAGCCTGCCCCCCAGAACCAGAAGAGGGCCTGAAGCAATCCTGCGCTTTTGCGGCCAGCTCCCAAAAAAGCGAGTTGAAAAATGGAGCTCAGGGGCACTGCAATTCACAAACCTGCAGAGTTTTAAATGATACCTCTCGTCCACAAATATACTAAGGGAAGGCAACGAAGAGGCTTTGAAAGCAAGGCAGAATTGCAGGAAACAGATTTCAGGAGGTAGATTCGAATCGCCTTGAAAGCACATGAAAAGCGGCAAAACGTGGACAATGATGCCCTTGGCCAAAAAGGGCGTATGCGTTTTTTCCTGAATATATTCAGGAAAAAACGCATACGCCCTTTTTGGCCAACCAAGCAACCTGGAAAGGCCAATCAGCGCTCCAAAGAAGTCTCGCTTCCCAGCGGGCAAAAGGGCCATGCGGAAAAAAGTGTCCAAACCAGAAATGCAGGACCGGCCATGGAGAAATGGGAGCCTTGCTACGCTGATGGGTGGGATGTAAATTGCCAACAGCCACTCTGGAGAAGTGTACGGTGTGTTCTGAAACATCTAAAAAACACAGCTTGGAGAGCATAGGGCACTTCCACTCATGGGCGTATAAATTGGGAAAACTAAAAATCAGCAAGACACAGGCACCCCAAAGTTTAGGGCTGCTCTGTTGACAAGAACACCCACTTCATTACACCTTAAATATCCTAGGAAAGAGAAAAATGGATAAAGAAGTTGTGGTCCTCATGTACAATGGAATATCACTCAGCCATGAAATCCACGTCATAAGGCTAGTAGCAGCACGATGAGTGGATTTAGGTACGACGATTCTAAGTGAAATAAGTCACACAGAAAAAGACACTTATCATAAGATATCACTTAGAGAGGGAATGTAAAAACCGCTACACTTGAACTGAATTACAAAACAGAACAGAGTCACACGTTTAGAAAACACACTATGGCTGCTGAACGGGAAAGGTGAGGTGGGGTGATGCATAAAACAAGGGTTTCAAATTAGCTCCGATACCGTTCCATAAACCCAATATGTAAGAGACAAGACCTATTCCTTTTTCAGTGAACTGGACTCAACACCCCCTATTCACCGCACAAGAATATATCTGACTAGTAAGAATCTTCAAACCTATGTATTGATATCTCTCCGTAAGTGAGTCAAGGGGGTGTAAAGCGGCATAAACACAGCCGTGAAAAGCAGCTAAACCCCAATATAAAAATAAATTACTTTTCAAAACCCGTGAAACAAAGACAGTGAAAGAGAGAGAAATTCTTACAAAATTCGTTCAGGGGCTGTGATGCAACCTGGATTGACCATATCTAGACCCACAGCTGATTGAGACATAAGGGTGGACACTCTTGGGGCTGAGAGGTTCGGTGAGGTTGGGTGAGCCAACGCAGACCCTTTCAAGTAATACTGCATGGTACCCATCCCATGGGTCCCAAATCTCCAGGTTCAAGGGCATCTTCCTACGTCGAAAACAGGCATGAGAAACCCAGAAGATGGTACACCGTGTGATCGGGAAAGGTTTCTAAAACGCACCTCATTTCTCATCTCCTTTGCTCGGGTTCGCCATTCCAGCCGATTTACTAGCCATCTCCCTCCTTGGAGAATCAGCACCTTTAACCTCCTGTTCCGTACAGGTTGCAATTTGTCCTGAGGATGAACGGGAAGAGGGGGAACCAATGAGAGACTAGCTCTAGGTGTTGGGACAGGCACAGGTCACTCTATTTTCCCATCAGGAAGAAGAATTAAGCACAAGCTCAGCCTGCCCCCCAGAACCAGAAGAGGGCCTGAAGCAATCCTGCGCTTTTGCGGCCAGCTCCCAAAAAAGCGAGTTGAAAAATGGAGCTCAGGGGCACTGCAATTCACAAACCTGCAGAGTTTTAAATGATACCTCTCGTCCACAAATATACTAAGGGAAGGCAACGAAGAGGCTTTGAAAGCAAGGCAGAATTGCAGGAAACAGATTTCAGGAGGTAGATTCGAATCGCCTTGAAAGCACATGAAAAGCGGCAGAACGTGGACAATGATGCCCTTGGCCAAAAAGGGCGTATGCGTTTTTTCCTGAATATATTCAGGAAAAAACGCATACGCCCTTTTTGGCCAACCAAGCAACCTGGAAAGGCCAATCAGTGCTCCAAAGAAGTCTCGCTTCCCAGCGGGCAAAAGGGCCATGCGGAAAAAAGTGTCCAAACCAGAAATGCAGGACCGGCCATGGAGAAATGGGAGCCTTGCTACGCTGATGGGTGGGATGTAAATTGCCAACAGCCACTCTGGAGAAGTGTACGGTGTGTTCTGAAACATCTAAAAAACACAGCTTGGAGAGCATAGGGCACTTCCACTCATGGGCGTATAAATTGGGAAAACTAAAAATCAGCAAGACACAGGCACCCCAAAGTTTAGGGCTGCTCTGTTGACAAGAACCCCCCACTTCATTACACCCTTAAATATCCTAGGAAAGAGAAAAATGGATAAAGAAGTTGTGGTCCTCATGTACAATGGAATATCACTCAGCCATGAAATCCACGTCATAAGGCTAGTAGCAGCACGATGAGTGGATTTAGGTACGACGATTCTAAGTGAAATAAGTCACACAGAAAAAGACACTTATCATAAGATATCACTTAGAGAGGGAATGTAAAAACCGCTACACTTGAACTGAATTACAAAACAGAACAGAGTCACACGTTTAGAAAACACACTATGGCTGCTGAACGGGAAAGGTGAGGTGGGGTGATGCATAAAACAAGGGTTTCAAATTAGCTCCGATACCGTTCCATAAACCCAATATGTAAGAGACAAGACCTATTCCTTTTCAGTGAACTGGACTCAACACCCCTATTCACCGCACAAGAATATATCTGACTAGTAAGAATCTTCAAACCTATGTATTGATATCTCTCCGTAAGTGAGTCAAGGGGGTGTAAAGCGGCATAAACACAGCCGTGAAAAGCAGCTAAACCCCAATATAAAAATAAATTACTTTTCAAAACCCGTGAAACAAAGACAGTGAAAGAGAGAGAAATTCTTACAAAATTCGTTCAGGGGCTGTGATGCAACCTGGATTGACCATATCTAGACCCACAGCTGATTGAGACATAAGGGTGGACACTCTTGGGGCTGAGAGGTTCGGTGAGGTTGGGTGAGCCAACGCAGACCCTTTCAAGTAATACTGCATGGTACCCATCCCATGGGTCCCAAATCTCCAGGTTCAAGGGCATCTTCCTACGTCGAAAACAGGCATGAGAAACCCAGAAGATGGTACACCGTGTGATCGGGAAAGGTTTCTAAAACGCACCTCATTTCTCATCTCCTTTGCTCGGGTTCGCCATTCCAGCCGATTTACTAGCCATCTCCCTCCTTGGAGAATCAGCACCTTTAACCTCCTGTTCCGTACAGGTTGCAATTTGTCCTGAGGATGAACGGAAGAGGGGGAACCAATGAGAGACTAGCTCTAGGTGTTGGGACAGGCACAGGTCACTCTATTTTCCCATCAGGAAGAAGAATTAAGCACAAGCTCAGCCTGCCCCCCAGAACCAGAAGAGGGCCTGAAGCAATCCTGCGCTTTTGCGGCCAGCTCCCCAAAAAAGCGAGTTGAAAAATGGAGCTCAGGGGCACTGCAATTCACAAACCTGCAGAGTTTTAAATGATACCTCTCGTCCACAAATATACTAAGGGAAGGCAACGAAGAGGCTTTGAAAGCAAGGCAGAATTGCAGGAAACAGATTTCAGGAGGTAGATTCGAATCGCCTTGAAAGCACATGAAAAGCGGCAAAACGTGGACAATGATGCCCTTGGCCAAAAAGGGCGTATGCGTTTTTTCCTGAATATATTCAGGAAAAAACGCATACGCCCTTTTTGGCCAACCAAGCAACCTGGAAAGCCAATCAGCGCTCCAAAGAAGTCTCGCTTCCCAGCGGGCAAAAGGGCCATGCGGAAAAAAGTGTCCAAACCAGAAATGCAGGACCGGCCATGGAGAAATGGGAGCCTTGCTACGCTGATGGGTGGGATGTAAATTGCCAACAGCCACTCTGGAGAAGTGTACGGTGTGTTCTGAAACATCTAAAAAACACAGCTTGGAGAGCATAGGGCACTTCCACTCATGGGCGTATAAATTGGGAAAACTAAAAATCAGCAAGACACAGGCACCCAAAGTTTAGGGCTGCTCTGTTGACAAGAACACCCACTTCATTACACCTTAAATATCCTAGGAAAGAGAAAAATGGATAAAGAAGTTGTGGTCCTCATGTACAATGGAATATCACTCAGCCATGAAATCCACGTCATAAGGCTAGTAGCAGCACGATGAGTGGATTTAGGTACGACGATTCTAAGTGAAATAAGTCACACAGAAAAAGACACTTATCATAAGATATCACTTAGAGAGGGAATGTAAAAACCGCTACACTTGAACTGAATTACAAAACAGAACAGAGTCACACGTTTAGAAAACACACTATGGCTGCTGAACGGGAAAGGTGAGGTGGGGTGATGCATAAAACAAGGGTTTCAAATTAGCTCCGATACCGTTCCATAAACCCAATATGTAAGAGACAAGACCTATTCCTTTTTCAGTGAACTGGACTCAACACCCCCTATTCACCGCACAAGAATATATCTGACTAGTAAGAATCTTCAAACCTATGTATTGATATCTCTCCGTAAGTGAGTCAAGGGGGTGTAAAGCGGCATAAACACAGCCGTGAAAAGCAGCTAAACCCCAATATAAAAATAAATTACTTTTCAAAACCCGTGAAACAAAGACAGTGAAAGAGAGAGAAATTCTTACAAAATTCGTTCAGGGGCTGTGATGCAACCTGGATTGACCATATCTAGACCCACAGCTGATTGAGACATAAGGGTGGACACTCTTGGGGCTGAGAGGTTCGGTGAGGTTGGGTGAGCCAACGCAGACCCTTTCAAGTAATACTGCATGGTACCCATCCCATGGGTCCCAAATCTCCAGGTTCAAGGGCATCTTCCTACGTCGAAAACAGGCATGAGAAACCCAGAAGATGGTACACCCGTGTGATCGGGAAAGGTTTCTAAAACGCACCTCATTTCTCATCTCCTTTGCTCGGGTTCGCCATTCCAGCCGATTTACTAGCCATCTCCCTCCTTGGAGAATCAGCACCTTTAACCTCCTGTTCCGTACAGGTTGCAATTTGTCCTGAGGATGAACGGGAAGAGGGGGGAACCAATGAGAGACTAGCTCTAGGTGTTGGGACAGGCACAGGTCACTCTATTTTCCCATCAGGAAGAAGAATTAAGCACAAGCTCAGCCTGCCCCCCAGAACCAGAAGAGGGCCTGAAGCAATCCTGCGCTTTTGCGGCCAGCTCCCAAAAAAGCGAGTTGAAAAATGGAGCTCAGGGGCACTGCAATTCACAAACCTGCAGAGTTTTAAATGATACCTCTCGTCCACAAATATACTAAGGGAAGGCAACGAAGAGGCTTTGAAAGCAAGGCAGAATTGCAGGAAACAGATTTCAGGAGGTAGATTCGAATCGCCTTGAAAGCACATGAAAAGCGGCAGAACGTGGACAATGATGCCCTTGGCCAAAAAGGGCGTATGCGTTTTTTCCTGAATATATTCAGGAAAAAACGCATACGCCCTTTTTGGCCAACCAAGCAACCTGGAAAGGCCAATCAGTGCTCCAAAGAAGTCTCGCTTCCCAGCGGGCAAAAGGGCCATGCGGAAAAAAGTGTCCAAACCAGAAATGCAGGACCGGCCATGGAGAAATGGGAGCCTTGCTACGCTGATGGGTGGGATGTAAATTGCCAACAGCCACTCTGGAGAAGTGTACGGTGTGTTCTGAAACATCTAAAAAACACAGCTTGGAGAGCATAGGGCACTTCCACTCATGGGCGTATAAATTGGGAAAACTAAAAATCAGCAAGACACAGGCACCCCAAAGTTTAGGGCTGCTCTGTTGACAAGAACCCCCACTTCATTACACCTTAAATATCCTAGGAAAGAGAAAAATGGATAAAGAAGTTGTGGTCCTCATGTACAATGGAATATCACTCAGCCATGAAATCCACGTCATAAGGCTAGTAGCAGCACGATGAGTGGATTTAGGTACGACGATTCTAAGTGAAATAAGTCACACAGAAAAAGACACTTATCATAAGATATCACTTAGAGAGGGAATGTAAAAACCGCTACACTTGAACTGAATTACAAAACAGAACAGAGTCACACGTTTAGAAAACACACTATGGCTGCTGAACGGGAAAGGTGAGGTGGGGTGATGCATAAAACAAGGGTTTCAAATTAGCTCCGATACCGTTCCATAAACCCAATATGTAAGAGACAAGACCTATTCCTTTTTCAGTGAACTGGACTCAACACCCCCTATTCACCGCACAAGAATATATCTGACTAGTAAGAATCTTCAAACCTATGTATTGATATCTCTCCGTAAGTGAGTCAAGGGGGTGTAAAGCGGCATAAACACAGCCGTGAAAAGCAGCTAAACCCCAATATAAAAATAAATTACTTTTCAAAACCCGTTGAAACAAAGACAGTGAAAGAGAGAGAAATTCTTACAAAATTCGTTCAGGGGCTGTGATGCAACCTGGATTGACCATATCTAGACCCACAGCTGATTGAGACATAAGGGTGGACACTCTTGGGGCTGAGAGGTTCGGTGAGGTTGGGTGAGCCAACGCAGACCCTTTCAAGTAATACTGCATGGTACCCATCCCATGGGTCCCAAATCTCCAGGTTCAAGGGCATCTTCCTACGTCGAAAACAGGCATGAGAAACCCAGAAGATGGTACACCGTGTGATCGGGAAAGGTTTCTAAAACGCACCTCATTTCTCATCTCCTTTGCTCGGGTTCGCCATTCCAGCCGATTTACTAGCCATCTCCCTCCTTGGAGAATCAGCACCTTTAACCTCCTGTTCCGTACAGGTTGCAATTTGTCCTGAGGATGAACGGGAAGAGGGGGAACCAATGAGAGACTAGCTCTAGGTGTTGGGACAGGCACAGGTCACTCTATTTTCCCATCAGGAAGAAGAATTAAGCACAAGCTCAGCCTGCCCCCCAGAACCAGAAGAGGGCCTGAAGCAATCCTGCGCTTTTGCGGCCAGCTCCCAAAAAAGCGAGTTGAAAAATGGAGCTCAGGGGCACTGCAATTCACAAACCTGCAGAGTTTTAAATGATACCTCTCGTCCACAAATATACTAAGGAAGGCAACGAAGAGGCTTTGAAAGCAAGGCAGAATTGCAGGAAACAGATTTCAGGAGGTAGATTCGAATCGCCTTGAAAGCACATGAAAAGCGGCAGAACGTGGACAATGATGCCCTTGGCCAAAAAGGGCGTATGCGTTTTTTCCTGAATATATTCAGGAAAAAACGCATACGCCCTTTTTGGCCAACCAAGCAACCTGGAAAGGCCAATCAGTGCTCCAAAGAAGTCTCGCTTCCCAGCGGGCAAAAGGGCCATGCGGAAAAAAGTGTCCAAACCAGAAATGCAGGACCGGCCATGGAGAAATGGGAGCCTTGCTACGCTGATGGGTGGGATGTAAATTGCCAACAGCCACTCTGGAGAAGTGTACGGTGTGTTCTGAAACATCTAAAAAACACAGCTTGGAGAGCATAGGGCACTTCCACTCATGGGCGTATAAATTGGGAAAACTAAAAATCAGCAAGACACAGGCACCCCAAAGTTTAGGGCTGCTCTGTTGACAAGAACCCCCACTTCATTACACCTTAAATATCCTAGGAAAGAGAAAAATGGATAAAGAAGTTGTGGTCCTCATGTACAATGGAATATCACTCAGCCATGAAATCCACGTCATAAGGCTAGTAGCAGCACGATGAGTGGATTTAGGTACGACGATTCTAAGTGAAATAAGTCACACAGAAAAAGACACTTATCATAAGATATCACTTAGAGAGGGAATGTAAAAACCGCTACACTTGAACTGAATTACAAAACAGAACAGAGTCACACGTTTAGAAAACACACTATGGCTGCTGAACGGGAAAGGTGAGGTGGGGGTGATGCATAAAACAAGGGTTTCAAATTAGCTCCGATACCGTTCCATAAACCCAATATGTAAGAGACAAGACCTATTCCTTTTTCAGTGAACTGGACTCAACACCCCCTATTCACCGCACAAGAATATATCTGACTAGTAAGAATCTTCAAACCTATGTATTGATATCTCTCCGTAAGTGAGTCAAGGGGTGTAAAGCGGCATAAACACAGCCGTGAAAAGCAGCTAAACCCCAATATAAAAATAAATTACTTTCAAAACCCGTGAAACAAAGACAGTGAAAGAGAGAGAAATTCTTACAAAATTCGTTCAGGGGCTGTGATGCAACCTGGATTGACCATATCTAGACCCACAGCTGATTGAGACATAAGGGTGGACACTCTTGGGGCTGAGAGGTTCGGTGAGGTTGGGTGAGCCAACGCAGACCCTTTCAAGTAATACTGCATGGTACCCATCCCATGGGTCCCAAATCTCCAGGTTCAAGGGCATCTTCCTACGTCGAAAACAGGCATGAGAAACCCAGAAGATGGTACACACCGTGTGATCGGGAAAGGTTTCTAAAACGCACCTCATTTCTCATCTCCTTTGCTCGGGTTCGCCATTCCAGCCGATTTACTAGCCATCTCCCTCCTTGGAGAATCAGCACCTTTAACCTCCTGTTCCGTACAGGTTGCAATTTGTCCTGAGGATGAACGGGAAGAGGGGGAACCAATGAGAGACTAGCTCTAGGTGTTGGGACAGGCACAGGTCACTCTATTTTCCCATCAGGAAGAAGAATTAAGCACAAGCTCAGCCTGCCCCCCAGAACCAGAAGAGGGCCTGAAGCAATCCTGCGCTTTTGCGGCCAGCTCCCAAAAAGCGAGTTGAAAAATGGAGCTCAGGGGCACTGCAATTCACAAACCTGCAGAGTTTTAAATGATACCTCTCGTCCACAAATATACTAAGGGAAGGCAACGAAGAGGCTTTGAAAGCAAGGCAGAATTGCAGGAAACAGATTTCAGGAGGTAGATTCGAATCGCCTTGAAAGCACATGAAAAGCGGCAGAACGTGGACAATGATGCCCTTGGCCAAAAAGGGCGTATGCGTTTTTTCCTGAATATATTCAGGAAAAAACGCATACGCCCTTTTTGGGCCAACCAAGCAACCTGGAAAGGCCAATCAGTGCTCCAAAGAAGTCTCGCTTCCCAGCGGGCAAAAGGGCCATGCGGAAAAAAGTGTCCAAACCAGAAATGCAGGACCGGCCATGGAGAAATGGGAGCCTTGCTACGCTGATGGGTGGGATGTAAATTGCCAACAGCCACTCTGGAGAAGTGTACGGTGTGTTCTGAAACATCTAAAAAACACAGCTTGGAGAGCATAGGGCACTTCCACTCATGGGCGTATAAATTGGGAAAACTAAAAATCAGCAAGACACAGGCACCCCAAAGTTTAGGGCTGCTCTGTTGACAAGAACCCCCACTTCATTACACCTTAAATATCCTAGGAAAGAGAAAAATGGATAAAGAAGTTGTGGTCCTCATGTACAATGGAATATCACTCAGCCATGAAATCCACGTCATAAGGCTAGTAGCAGCACGATGAGTGGATTTAGGTACGACGATTCTAAGTGAAATAAGTCACACAGAAAAAGACACTTATCATAAGATATCACTTAGAGAGGGAATGTAAAAACCGCTACACTTGAACTGAATTACAAAACAGAACAGAGTCACACGTTTAGAAAACACACTATGGCTGCTGAACGGGAAAGGTGAGGTGGGGTGATGCATAAAACAAGGGTTTCAAATTAGCTCCGATACCGTTCCATAAACCCAATATGTAAGAGACAAGACCTATTCCTTTTTCAGTGAACTGGACTCAACACCCCCTATTCACCGCACAAGAATATATCTGACTAGTAAGAATCTTCAAACCTATGTATTGATATCTCTCCGTAAGTGAGTCAAGGGGGTGTAAAGCGGCATAAACACAGCCGTGAAAAGCAGCTAAACCCCAATATAAAAATAAATTACTTTTCAAAACCCGTGAAACAAAGACAGTGAAAGAGAGAGAAATTCTTACAAAATTCGTTCAGGGGCTGTGATGCAACCTGGATTGACCATATCTAGACCCACAGCTGATTGAGACATAAGGGTGGACACTCTTGGGGCTGAGAGGTTCGGTGAGGTTGGGTGAGCCAACGCAGACCCTTTCAAGTAATACTGCATGGTACCCATCCCATGGGTCCCAAATCTCCAGGTTCAAGGGCATCTTCCTACGTCGAAAACAGGCATGAGAAACCCAGAAGATGGTACACCGTGTGATCGGGAAAGGTTTCTAAAACGCACCTCATTTCTCATCTCCTTTGCTCGGGTTCGCCATTCCAGCCGATTTACTAGCCATCTCCCTCCTTGGAGAATCAGCACCTTTAACCTCCTGTTCCGTACAGGTTGCAATTTGTCCTGAGGATGAACGGGAAGAGGGGGAACCAATGAGAGACTAGCTCTAGGTGTTGGGACAGGCACAGGTCACTCTATTTTCCCATCAGGAAGAAGAATTAAGCACAAGCTCAGCCTGCCCCCCAGAACCAGAAGAGGGCCTGAAGCAATCCTGCGCTTTTGCGGCCAGCTCCCAAAAAAGCGAGTTGAAAAATGGAGCTCAGGGGCACTGCAATTCACAAACCTGCAGAGTTTTAAATGATACCTCTCGTCCACAAATATACTAAGGGAAGGCAACGAAGAGGCTTTGAAAGCAAGGCAGAATTGCAGGAAACAGATTTCAGGAGGTAGATTCGAATCGCCTTGAAAGCACATGAAAAGCGGCAGAACGTGGACAATGATGCCCTTGGCCAAAAAGGGCGTATGCGTTTTTTCCTGAATATATTCAGGAAAAAACGCATACGCCCTTTTTGGCCAACCAAGCAACCTGGAAAGGCCAATCAGCGCTCCAAAGAAGTCTCGCTTCCCAGCGGGCAAAAGGGCCATGCGGAAAAAAGTGTCCAAACCAGAAATGCAGGACCGGCCATGGAGAAATGGGAGCCTTGCTACGCTGATGGGTGGGATGTAAATTGCCAACAGCCACTCTGGAGAAGTGTACGGTGTGTTCTGAAACATCTAAAAAACACAGCTTGGAGAGCATAGGGCACTTCCACTCATGGGCGTATAAATTGGGAAAACTAAAAATCAGCAAGACACAGGCACCCCAAAGTTTAGGGCTGCTCTGTTGACAAGAACCCCCACTTCATTACACCTTAAATATCCTAGGAAAGCGAAAAATGGATAAAGAAGTTGTGGTCCTCATGTACAATGGAATATCACTCAGCCATGAAATCAACGTCATAAGGCTAGTAGCAGCACGATGAGTGGATTTAGGTACGACGATTCTAAGTGAAATAAGTCACACAGAAAAAGACACTTATCATAAGATATCACTTAGAGAGGGAATGTAAAAACCGCTACACTTGAACTGAATTACAAAACAGAACAGAGTCACACGTTTAGGAAACACACTATGGCTGCTGAACGGGAAAGGTGAGGTGGGGTGATGCATAAAACAAGGGTTTCAAATTAGCTCCGATACCGTTCCATAAACCCAATATGTAAGAGACAAGACCTATTCCTTTTTCAGTGAACTGGACTCAACACCCCCTATTCACCGCACAAGAATATATCTGACTAGTAAGAATCTTCAAACCTATGTATTGATATCTCTCCGTAAGTGAGTCAAGGGTGTGTAAAGCGGCATAAACACAGCCGTGAAAAGCAGCTAAACCCCATTATAAAAATAAATTACTTTTCAAAACCCGTGAAACAAAGACAGTGAAAGAGAGAGAAATTCTTACAAAATTCGTTCAGGGGCTGTGATGCAACCTGGATTGACCATATCTAGACCCACAGCTGATTGAGACATAAGGGTGGACACTCTTGGGGCTGAGAGGTTTGGTGAGGTTGGGTGAGCCAACGCAGACCCTTTCAAGTAATACTGCATGGTACCCATCCCATGGGTCCCAAATCTCCAGGTTCAAGGGCATCTTCCTACGTCGAAAACAGGCATGAGAAACCCAGAAGATGGTACACCGTGTGATCGGGAAAGGTTTCTAAAACGCACCTCATTTCTCATCTCCTTTGCTCGGGTTCGCCATTCCAGCCGATTTACTAGCCATCTCCCTCCTTGGAGAATCAGCACCTTTAACCTCCTGTTCCGTACAGGTTGCAATTTGTCCTGAGGATGAACGGGAAGAGGGGGAACCAATGAGAGACTAGCTCTAGGTGTTGGGACAGGCACAGGTCACTCTATTTTCCCATCAGGAAGAAGAATTAAGCACAAGCTCAGCCTGCCCCCCAGAACCAGAAGAGGGCCTGAAGCAATCCGGCGCTTTTGCGGCCAGTTCCCAAAAAAGCGAGTTGAAAAATGGAGCTCAGGGGCACTGCAATTCACAAACCTGCAGAGTTTTAAATGATACCTCTCGTCCACAAATATACTAAGGGAAGGCAACGAAGAGGCTTTGAAAGCAAGGCAGAATTGCAGGAAACAGATTTCAGGAGGTAGATTCGAATCGCCTTGAAAGCACATGAAAAGCGGCAAAACGTGGACAATGATGCCCTTGGCCAAAAAGGGCGTATGCGTTTTTTCCTGAATATATTCAGGAAAAAATGCATACGCCCTTTTTGGCCAACCAAGCAACCTGGAAAGGCCAATCAGCGCTCCAAAGAAGTCTCGCTTCCCAGCGGGCAAAAGGGCCATGCGGAAAAAAGTGTCCAAACCAGAAATGCAGGACCGGCCATGGAGAAATGGGAGCCTTGCTACGCTGATGGGTGGGATGTAAATTGCCAACAGCCACTCTGGAGAAGTGTACGGTGTGTTCTGAAACATCTAAAAAACACAGCTTGGAGAGCATAGGGCACTTCCACTCATGGGCGTATAAATTGGGAAAACTAAAAATCAGCAAGACACAGGCACCCCAAAGTTTAGGGCTGCTCTGTTGACAAGAACCCCCACTTCATTACACCTTAAATATCCTAGGAAAGAGAAAAATGGATAAAGAAGTTGTGGTCCTCATGTACAATGGAATATCACTCAGCCATGAAATCCACGTCATAAGGCTAGTAGCAGCACGATGAGTGGATTTAGGTACGACGATTCTAAGTGAAATAAGTCACACAGAAAAAGACACTTATCATAAGATATCACTTAGAGAGGGAATGTAAAAACCGCTACACTTGAACTGAATTACAAAACAGAACAGAGTCACACGTTTAGAAAACACACTATGGCTGCTGAACGGGAAAGGTGAGGTGGGGTGATGCATAAAACAAGGGTTTCAAATTAGCTCCGATACCGTTCCATAAACCCAATATGTAAGAGACAAGACCTATTCCTTTTTCAGTGAACTGGACTCAACACCCCCTATTCACCGCACAAGAATATATCTGACTAGTAAGAATCTTCAAACCTATGTATTGATATCTCTCCGTAAGTGAGTCAAGGGGGTGTAAAGCGGCATAAACACAGCCGTGAAAAGCAGCTAAACCCCAATATAAAAATAAATTACTTTTCAAAACCCGTGAAACAAAGACAGTGAAAGAGAGAGAAATTCTTACAAAATTCGTTCAGGGGCTGTGATGCAACCTGGATTGACCATATCTAGACCCACAGCTGATTGAGACATAAGTGTGGACACTCTTGGGGCTGAGAGGTTCGGTGAGGTTGGGTGAGCCAACGCAGACCCTTTCAAGTAATACTGCATGGTACCCATCCCATGGGTCCCAAATCTCCAGGTTCAAGGGCATCTTCCTACGTCGAAAACAGGCATGAGAAACCCAGAAGATGGTACACCGTGTGATCCGGAAAGGTTTCTAAAACGCACCTCATTTCTCAACTCCTTTGCTCGGGTTCGCCATTCCAGCCGATTTACTAGCCATCTCCCTCCTTGGAGAATCAGCACCTTTAACCTCCTGTTCCGTACAGGTTGCAATTTGTCCTGAGGATGAACGGGAAGAGGGGGAACCAATGAGAGACTAGCTCTAGGTGTTGGGACAGGCACAGGTCACTCTATTTTCCCATCAGGAAGAAGAATTAAGCACAAGCTCAGCCTGCCCCCCAGAACCAGAAGAGGGCCTGAAGCAATCCGGCGCTTTTGCGGCCAGCTCCCAAAAAAGCGAGTTGAAAAATGGAGCTCAGGGGCACTGCAATTCACAAACCTGCAGAGTTTTAAATGATACCTCTCGTCCACAAATATACTAAGGGAAGGCAACGAAGAGGCTTTGAAAGCAAGGCAGAATTGCAGGAAACAGATTTCAGGAGGTAGATTCGAATCGCCTTGAAAGCACATGAAAAGCGGCAGAACGTGGACAATGATGCCCTTGGCCAAAAAGGGCGTATGCGTTTTTTCCTGAATATATTCAGGAAAAAACGCATACGCCCTTTTTGGCCAACCAAGCAACCTGGAAAGGCCAATCAGTGCTCCAAAGAAGTCTCGCTTCCCAGCGGGCAAAAGGGCCATGCGGAAAAAAGTGTCCAAACCAGAAATGCAGGACCGGCCATGGAGAAATGGGAGCCTTGCTACGCTGATGGGTGGGATGTAAATTGCCAACAGCCACTCTGGAGAAGTGTACGGTGTGTTCTGAAACATCTAAAAAACACAGCTTGGAGAGCATAGGGCACTTCCACTCATGGGCGTATAAATTGGGAAAACTAAAAATCAGCAAGACACAGGCACCCCAAAGTTTAGGGCTGCTCTGTTGACAAGAACCCCCACTTCATTACACCTTAAATATCCTAGGAAAGAGAAAAATGGATAAAGAAGTTGTGGTCCTCATGTACAATGGAATATCACTCAGCCATGAAATCCACGTCATAAGGCTAGTAGCAGCACGATGAGTGGATTTAGGTACGACGATTCTAAGTGAAAAAAGTCACACAGAAAAAGACACTTATCATAAGATATCACTTAGAGAGGGAATGTAAAAACCGCTACACTTGAACTGAATTACAAAACAGAACAGAGTCACACGTTTAGAAAACACACTATGGCTGCTGAACGGGAAAGGTGAGGTGGGGTGATGCATAAAACAAGGGTTTCAAATTAGCTCCGATACCGTTCCATAAACCCAGTATGTAAGAGACAAGACCTATTCCTTTTTCAGTGAACTGGACTCAACACCCCCTATTCACCGCACAAGAATATATCTGACTAGTAAGAATCTTCAAACCTATGTATTGATATCTCTCCGTAAGTGAGTCAAGGGGGTGTAAAGCGGCATAAACACAGCCGTGAAAAGCAGCTAAACCCCAATATAAAAATAAATTACTTTTCAAAACCCGTGAAACAAAGACAGTGAAAGAGAGAGAAATTCTTACAAAATTCGTTCAGGGGCTGTGATGCAACCTGGATTGACCATATCTAGACCCACAGCTGATTGAGACATAAGGGTGGACACTCTTGGGGCTGAGAGGTTCGGTGAGGTTGGGTGAGCCAACGCAGACCCTTTCAAGTAATACTGCATGGTACCCATCCCATGGGTCCCAAATCTCCAGGTTCAAGGGCATCTTCCTACGTCGAAAACAGGCATGAGAAACCCAGAAGATGGTACACCGTGTGATCGGGAAAGGTTTCTAAAACGCACCTCATTTCTCATCTCCTTTGCTCGGGTTCGCCATTCCAGCCGATTTACTAGCCATCTCCCTCCTTGGAGAATCAGCACCTTTAACCTCCTGTTCCGTACAGGTTGCAATTTGTCCTGAGGATGAACGGGAAGAGGGGGAACCAATGAGAGACTAGCTCTAGGTGTTGGGACAGGCACAGGTCACTCTATTTTCCCATCAGGAAGAAGAATTAAGCACAAGCTCAGCCTGCCCCCCAGAACCAGAAGAGGGCCTGAAGCAATCCTGCGCTTTTGCGGCCAGCTCCCAAAAAAGCGAGTTGAAAAATGGAGCTCAGGGGCACTGCAATTCACAAACCTGCAGAGTTTTAAATGATACCTCTCGTCCACAAATATACTAAGGGAAGGCAACGAAGAGGCTTTGAAAGCAAGGCAGAATTGCAGGAAACAGATTTCAGGAGGTAGATTCGAATCGCCTTGAAAGCACATGAAAAGCGGCAGAACGTGGACAATGATGCCCTTGGCCAAAAAGGGCGTATGCGTTTTTTCCTGAATATATTCAGGAAAAAACGCATACGCCCTTTTTGGCCAACCAAGCAACCTGGAAAGGCCAATCAGCGCTCCAAAGAAGTCTCGCTTCCCAGCGGGCAAAAGGGCCATGCGGAAAAAAGTGTCCAAACCAGAAATGCAGGACCGGCCATGGAGAAATGGGAGCCTTGCTACGCTGATGGGTGGGATGTAAATTGCCAACAGCCACTCTGGAGAAGTGTACGGTGTGTTCTGAAACATCTAAAAAACACAGCTTGGAGAGCATAGGGCACTTCCACTCATGGGCGTATAAATTGGGAAAACTAAAAATCAGCAAGACACAGGCACCCCAAAGTTTAGGGCTGCTCTGTTGACAAGAACCCCCACTTCATTACACCTTAAATATCCTAGGAAAGCGAAAAATGGATAAAGAAGTTGTGGTCCTCATGTACAATGGAATATCACTCAGCCATGAAATCCACGTCATAAGGCTAGTAGCAGCACGATGAGTGGATTTAGGTACGACGATTCTAAGTGAAATAAGTCACACAGAAAAAGACACTTATCATAAGATATCACTTAGAGAGGGAATGTAAAAACCGCTACACTTGAACTGAATTACAAAACAGAACAGAGTCACACGTTTAGAAAACACACTATGGCTGCTGAACGGGAAAGGTGAGGTGGGGTGATGCATAAAACAAGGGTTTCAAATTAGCTCCGATACCGTTCCATAAACCCAATATGTAAGAGACAAGACCTATTCCTTTTTCAGTGAACTGGACTCAACACCCCCTATTCACCACACAAGAATATATCTGACTAGTAAGAATCTTCAAACCTATGTATTGATATCTCTCCGTAAGTGAGTCAAGGGGGTGTAAAGCGGCATAAACACAGCCGTGAAAAGCAGCTAAACCCCATTATAAAAATAAATTACTTTTCAAAACCCGTGAAACAAAGACAGTGAAAGAGAGAGAAATTCTTACAAAATTCGTTCAGGGGCTGTGATGCAACCTGGATTGACCATATCTAGACCCACAGCTGATTGAGACATAAGGGTGGACACTCTTGGGGCTGAGAGGTTCGGTGAGGTTGGGTGAGCCAACGCAGACCCTTTCAAGTAATACTGCATGGTACCCATCCCATGGGTCCCAAATCTCCAGGTTCAAGGGCATCTTCCTACGTCGAAAACAGGCATGAGAAACCCAGAAGATGGTACACCGTGTGATCCGGAAAGGTTTCTAAAACGCACCTCATTTCTCATCTCCTTTGCTCGGGTTCGCCATTCCAGCCGATTTACTAGCCATCTCCCTCCTTGGAGAATCAGCACCTTTA
This sequence comes from Balaenoptera acutorostrata, assembly GCF_949987535.1. Taxonomy (NCBI): domain Eukaryota; kingdom Metazoa; phylum Chordata; class Mammalia; order Artiodactyla; family Balaenopteridae; genus Balaenoptera; species Balaenoptera acutorostrata. Next base: position 34,473 of record NW_026645900.1, read on the forward strand.
ACCTCCTGTTCCGTACAGGTTGCAATTTGTCCTGAGGATGAACGGGAAGAGGGGGAACCAATGAGAGACTAGCTCTAGGTGTTGGGACAGGCACAGGTCACTCTATTTTCCCATCAGGAAGAAGAATTAAGCACAAGCTCAGCCTGCCCCCCAGAACCAGAAGAGGGCCTGAAGCAATCCTGCGCTTTTGCGGCCAGCTCCCAAAAAAGCGAGTTGAAAAATGGAGCTCAGGGGCACTGCAATTCACAAACCTGCAGAGTTTTAAATGATACCTCTCGTCCACAAATATACTAAGGGAAGGCAACGAAGAGGCTTTGAAAGCAAGGCAGAATTGCAGGAAACAGATTTCAGGAGGTAGATTCGAATCGCCTTGAAAGCACATGAAAAGCGGCAAAACGTGGACAATGATGCCCTTGGCCAAAAAGGGCGTATGCGTTTTTTCCTGAATATATTCAGGAAAAAACGCATACGCCCTTTTTGGCCAACCAAGCAACCTGGAAAGGCCAATCAGCGCTCCAAAGAAGTCTCGCTTCCCAGCGGGCAAAAGGGCCATGCGGAAAAAAGTGTCCAAACCAGAAATGCAGGACCGGCCATGGAGAAATGGGAGCCTTGCTACGCTGATGGGTGGGATGTAAATTGCCAACAGCCACTCTGGAGAAGTGTACGGTGTGTTCTGAAACATCTAAAAAACACAGCTTGGAGAGCATAGGGCACTTCCACTCATGGGCGTATAAATTGGGAAAACTAAACATCAGCAAGACACAGGCACCCCAAAGTTTAGGGCTGCTCTGTTGACAAGAACCCCCACTTCATTACACCTTAAATATCCTAGGAAAGCGAAAAATGGATAAAGAAGTTGTGGTCCTCATGTACAATGGAATATCACTCAGCCATGAAATCCACGTCATAAGGCTAGTAGCAGCACGATGAGTGGATTTAGGTACGACGATTCTAAGTGAAATAAGTCACACAGAAAAAGACACTTATCATAAGATATCACTTAGAGAGGGAATGTAAAAACCGCTACACTTGAACTGAATTACAAAACAGAACAGAGTCACACGTTTAGAAAACACACTATGGCTGCTGAACGGGAAAGGTGAGGTGGGGTGATGCATAAAACAAGGGTTTCAAATTAGCTCCGATACCGTTCCATAAACCCAATATGTAAGAGACAAGACCTATTCCTTTTTCAGTGAACTGGACTCAACACCCCCTATTCACCGCACAAGAATATATCTGACTAGTAAGAATCTTCAAACCTATGTATTGATATCTCTCCGTAAGTGAGTCAAGGGGGTGTAAAGCGGCATAAACACAGCCGTGAAAAGCAGCTAAACCCCAATATAAAAATAAATTACTTTTCAAAACCCGTGAAACAAAGACAGTGAAAGAGAGAGAAATTCTTACAAAATTCGTTCAGGGGCTGTGATGCAACCTGGATTGACCATATCTAGACCCACAGCTGATTGAGACATAAGGGTGGACACTCTTGGGGCTGAGAGGTTCGGTGAGGTTGGGTGAGCCAACGCAGACCCTTTCAAGTAATACTGCATGGTACCCATCCCATGGGTCCCAAATCTCCAGGTTCAAGGGCATCTTCCTACGTCGAAAACAGGCATGAGAAACCCAGAAGATGGTACACCGTGTGATCGGGAAAGGTTTCTAAAACGCACCTCATTTCTCATCTCCTTTGCTCGGGTTCGCCATTCCAGCCGATTTACTAGCCATCTCCCTCCTTGGAGAATCAGCACCTTTAACCTCCTGTTCCGTACAGGTTGCAATTTGTCCTGAGGATGAACGGGAAGAGGGGGAACCAATGAGAGACTAGCTCTAGGTGTTGGGACAGGCACAGGTCACTCTATTTTCCCATCAGGAAGAAGAATTAAGCACAAGCTCAGCCTGCCCCCCAGAACCAGAAGAGGGCCTGAAGCAATCCTGCGCTTTTGCGGCCAGCTCCCAAAAAAGCGAGTTGAAAAATGGAGCTCAGGGGCACTGCAATTCACAAACCTGCAGAGTTTTAAATGATACCTCTCGTCCACAAATATACTAAGGGAAGGCAACGAAGAGGCTTTGAAAGCAAGGCAGAATTGCAGGAAACAGATTTCAGGAGGTAGATTCGAATCGCCTTGAAAGCACATGAAAAGCGGCAGAACGTGGACAATGATGCCCTTGGCCAAAAAGGGCGTATGCGTTTTTTCCTGAATATATTCAGGAAAAAACGCATACGCCCTTTTTGGCCAACCAAGCAACCTGGAAAGGCCAATCAGCGCTCCAAAGAAGTCTCGCTTCCCAGCGGGCAAAAGGGCCATGCGGAAAAAAGTGTCCAAACCAGAAATGCAGGACCGGCCATGGAGAAATGGGAGCCTTGCTACGCTGATGGGTGGGATGTAAATTGCCAACAGCCACTCTGGAGAAGTGTACGGTGTGTTCTGAAACATCTAAAAAACACAGCTTGGAGAGCATAGGGCACTTCCACTCATGGGCGTATAAATTGGGAAAACTAAACATCAGCAAGACACAGGCACCCCAAAGTTTAGGGCTGCTCTGTTGACAAGAACCCCCACTTCATTACACCTTAAATATCCTAGGAAAGAGAAAAATGGATAAAGAAGTTGTGGTCCTCATGTACAATGGAATATCACTCAGCCATGAAATCCACGTCATAAGGCTAGTAGCAGCACGATGAGTGGATTTAGGTACGACGATTCTAAGTGAAATAAGTCACACAGAAAAAGACACTTATCATAAGATATCACTTAGAGAGGGAATGTAAAAACCGCTACACTTGAACTGAATTACAAAACAGAACAGAGTCACACGTTTAGGAAACACACTATGGCTGCTGAACGGGAAAGGTGAGGTGGGGTGATGCATAAAACAAGGGTTTCAAATTAGCTCCGATACCGTTCCATAAACCCAATATGTAAGAGACAAGACCTATTCCTTTTTCAGTGAACTGGACTCAACACCCCCTATTCACCGCACAAGAATATATCTGACTAGTAAGAATCTTCAAACCTATGTATTGATATCTCTCCGTAAGTGAGTCAAGGGTGTGTAAAGCGGCATAAACACAGCCGTGAAAAGCAGCTAAACCCCATTATAAAAATAAATTACTTTTCAAAACCCGTGAAACAAAGACAGTGAAAGAGAGAGAAATTCTTACAAAATTCGTTCAGGGGCTGTGATGCAACCTGGATTGACCATATCTAGACCCACAGCTGATTGAGACATAAGGGTGGACACTCTTGGGGCTGAGAGGTTCGGTGAGGTTGGGTGAGCCAACGCAGACCCTTTCAAGTAATACTGCATGGTACCCATCCCATGGGTCCCAAATCTCCAGGTTCAAGGGCATCTTCCTACGTCGAAAACAGGCATGAGAAACCCAGAAGATGGTACACCGTGTGATCGGGAAAGGTTTCTAAAACGCACCTCATTTCTCATCTCCTTTGCTCGGGTTCGCCATTCCAGCCGATTTACTAGCCATCTCCCTCCTTGGAGAATCAGCACCTTTAACCTCCTGTTCCGTACAGGTTGCAATTTGTCCTGAGGATGAACGGGAAGAGGGGGAACCAATGAGAGACTAGCTCTAGCTGTTGGGACAGGCACAGGTCACTCTATTTTCCCATCAGGAAGAAGAATTAAGCACAAGCTCAGCCTGCCCCCCAGAACCAGAAGACGGCCTGAAGCAATCCTGCGCTTTTGCGGCCAGCTCCCAAAAAAGCGAGTTGAAAAATGGAGCTCAGGGGCACTGCAATTCACAAACCTGCAGAGTTTTAAATGATACCTCTCGTCCACAAATATACTAAGGGAAGGCAACGAAGAGGCTTTGAAAGCAAGGCAGAATTGCAGGAAACAGATTTCAGGAGGTAGATTCGAATCGCCTTGAAAGCACATGAAAAGCGGCAGAACGTGGACAATGATGCCCTTGGCCAAAAAGGGCGTATGCGTTTTTTCCTGAATATATTCAGGAAAAAACGCATACGCCCTTTTTGGCCAACCAAGCAACCTGGAAAGGCCAATCAGCGCTCCAAAGAAGTCTCGCTTCCCAGCGGGCAAAAGGGCCATGCGGAAAAAAGTGTCCAAACCAGAAATGCAGGACCGGCCATGGAGAAATGGGAGCCTTGCTACGCTGATGGGTGGGATGTAAATTGCCAACAGCCACTCTGGAGAAGTGTACGGTGTGTTCTGAAACATCTAAAAAACACAGCTTGGACAGCATAGGGCACTTCCACTCATGGGCGTATAAATTGGGAAAACTAAAAATCAGCAAGACACAGGCACCCCAAAGTTTAGGGCTGCTCTGTTGACAAGAACCCCCACTTCATTACACCTTAAATATCCTAGGAAAGAGAAAAATGGATAAAGAAGTTGTGGTCCTCATGTACAATGGAATATCACTCAGCCATGAAATCCACGTCATAAGGCTAGTAGCAGCACGATGAGTGGATTTAGGTACGACGATTCTAAGTGAAATAAGTCACACAGAAAAAGACACTTATCATAAGATATCACTTAGAGAGGGAATGTAAAAACCGCTACACTTGAACTGAATTGCAAAACAGAACAGAGTCACACGTTTAGAAAACACACTATGGCTGCTGAACGGGAAAGGTGAGGTGGGGTGATGCATAAAACAAGGGTTTCAAATTAGCTCCGATACCGTTCCATAAACCCAATATGTAAGAGACAAGACCTATTCCTTTTTCAGTGAACTGGACTCAACACCCCCTATTCACCGCACAAGAATATATCTGACTAGTAAGAATCTTCAAACCTATGTATTGATATCTCTCCGTAAGTGAGTCAAGGGGGTGTAAAGCGGCATAAACACAGCCGTGAAAAGCAGCTAAACCCCAATATAAAAATAAATTACTTTTCAAAACCCGTGAAACAAAGACAGTGAAAGAGAGAGAAATTCTTACAAAATTCGTTCAGGGGCTGTGATGCAACCTGGATTGACCATATCTAGACCCACAGCTGATTGAGACATAAGGGTGGACACTCTTGGGGCTGAGAGGTTCGGTGAGGTTGGGTGAGCCAACGCAGACCCTTTCAAGTAATACTGCATGGTACCCATCCCATGGGTCCCAAATCTCCAGGTTCAAGGGCATCTTCCTACGTCGAAAACAGGCATGAGAAACCCAGAAGATGGTACACCGTGTGATCCGGAAAGGTTTCTAAAACGCACCTCATTTCTCATCTCCTTTGCTCGGGTTCGCCATTCCAGCCGATTTACTAGCCATCTCCCTCCTTGGAGAATCAGCACCTTTAACCTCCTGTTCCGTACAGGTTGCAATTTGTCCTGAGGATGAACGGGAAGAGGGGGAACCAATGAGAGACTAGCTCTAGGTGTTGGGACAGGCACAGGTCACTCTATTTTCCCATCAGGAAGAAGAATTAAGCACAAGCTCAGCCTGCCCCCCAGAACCAGAAGAGGGCCTGAAGCAATCCGGCGCTTTTGCGGCCAGCTCCCAAAAAAGCGAGTTGAAAAATGGAGCTCAGGGGCACTGCAATTCACAAACCTGCAGAGTTTTAAATGATACCTCTCGTCCACAAATATACTAAGGGAAGGCAACGAAGAGGCTTTGAAAGCAAGGCAGAATTGCAGGAAACAGATTTCAGGAGGTAGATTCGAATCGCCTTGAAAGCACATGAAAAGCGGCAGAACGTGGACAATGATGCCCTTGGCCAAAAAGGGCGTATGCGTTTTTTCCTGAATATATTCAGGAAAAAACGCATACGCCCTTTTTGGCCAACCAAGCAACCTGGAAAGGCCAATCAGTGCTCCAAAGAAGTCTCGCTTCCCAGCGGGCAAAAGGGCCATGCGGAAAAAAGTGTCCAAACCAGAAATGCAGGACCGGCCATGGAGAAATGGGAGCCTTGCTACGCTGATGGGTGGGATGTAAATTGCCAACAGCCACTCTGGAGAAGTGTACGGTGTGTTCTGAAACATCTAAAAAACACAGCTTGGAGAGCATAGGGCTCTTCCACTCATGGGCGTATAAATTGGGAAAACTAAAAATCAGCAAGACACAGGCACCCCAAAGTTTAGGGCTGCTCTGTTGACAAGAACCCCCACTTCATTACACCTTAAATATCCTAGGAAAGCGAAAAATGGATAAAGAAGTTGTGGTCCTCATGTACAATGGAATATCACTCAGCCATGAAATCCACGTCATAAGGCTAGTAGCAGCACGATGAGTGGATTTAGGTACGACGATTCTAAGTGAAATAAGTCACACAGAAAAAGACACTTATCATAAGATATCACTTAGAGAGGGAATGTAAAAACCGCTACACTTGAACTGAATTACAAAACAGAACAGAGTCACACGTTTAGAAAACACACTATGGCTGCTGAACGGGAAAGGTGAGGTGGGGTGATGCATAAAACAAGGGTTTCAAATTAGCTCCGATACCGTTCCATAAACCCAATATGTAAGAGACAAGACCTATTCCTTTTTCAGTGAACTGGACTCAACACCCCCTATTCACCGCACAAGAATATATCTGACTAGTAAGAATCTTCAAACCTATGTATTGATATCTCTCCGTAAGTGAGTCAAGGGGGTGTAAAGCGGCATAAACACAGCCGTGAAAAGCAGCTAAACCCCATTATAAAAATAAATTACTTTTCAAAACCCGTGAAACAAAGACAGTGAAAGAGAGAGAAATTCTTACAAAATTCGTTCAGGGGCTGTGATGCAACCTGGATTGACCATATCTAGACCCACAGCTGATTGAGACATAAGGGTGGACACTCTTGGGGCTGAGAGGTTCGGTGAGGTTGGGTGAGCCAACGCAGACCCTTTCAAGTAATACTGCATGGTACCCATCCCATGGGTCCCAAATCTCCAGGTTCAAGGGCATCTTCCTACGTCGAAAACAGGCATGAGAAACCCAGAAGATGGTACACCGTGTGATTGGGAAAGGTTTCTAAAACGCACCTCATTTCTCATCTCCTTTGCTCGGGTTCGCCATTCCAGCCGATTTACTAGCCATCTCCCTCCTTGGAGAATCAGCACCTTTAACCTCCTGTTCCGTACAGGTTGCAATTTGTCCTGAGGATGAACGGGAAGAGGGGGAACCAATGAGAGACTAGCTCTAGGTGTTGGGACAGGCACAGGTCACTCTATTTTCCCATCAGGAAGAAGAATTAAGCACAAGCTCAGCCTGCCCCCCAGAACCAGAAGAGGGCCTGAAGCAATCCTGCGCTTTTGCGGCCAGCTCCCAAAAAAGCGAGTTGAAAAATGGAGCTCAGGGGCACTGCAATTCACAAACCTGCAGAGTTTTAAATGATACCTCTCGTCCACAAATATACTAAGGGAAGGCAACGAAGAGGCTTTGAAAGCAAGGCAGAATTGCAGGAAACAGATTTCAGGAGGTAGATTCGAATCGCCTTGAAAGCACATGAAAAGCGGCAGAACGTGGACAATGATGCCCTTGGCCAAAAAGGGCGTATGCGTTTTTTCCTGAATATATTCAGGAAAAAACGCATACGCCCTTTTTGGCCAACCAAGCAACCTGGAAAGGCCAATCAGCGCTCCAAAGAAGTCTCGCTTCCCAGCGGGCAAAAGGGCCATGCGGAAAAAAGTGTCCAAACCAGAAATGCAGGACCGGCCATGGAGAAATGGGAGCCTTGCTACGCTGATGGGTGGGATGTAAATTGCCAACAGCCACTCTGGAGAAGTGTACGGTGTGTTCTGAAACATCTAAAAAACACAGCTTGGAGAGCATAGGGCACTTCCACTCATGGGCGTATAAATTGGGAAAACTAAAAATCAGCAAGACACAGGCACCCCAAAGTTTAGGGCTGCTCTGTTGACAAGAACCCCCACTTCATTACACCTTAAATATCCTAGGAAAGAGAAAAATGGATAAAGAAGTTGTGGTCCTCATGTACAATGGAATATCACTCAGCCATGAAATCCACGTCATAAGGCTAGTAGCAGCACGATGAGTGGATTTAGGTACGACGATTCTAAGTGAAATAAGTCACACAGAAAAAGACACTTATCATAAGATATCACTTAGAGAGGGAATGTAAAAACCGCTACACTTGAACTGAATTACAAAACAGAACAGAGTCACACGTTTAGAAAACACACTATGGCTGCTGAACGGGAAAGGTGAGGTGGGGTGATGCATAAAACAAGGGTTTCAAATTAGCTCCGATACCGTTCCATAAACCCAATATGTAAGAGACAAGACCTATTCCTTTTTCAGTGAACTGGACTCAACACCCCCTATTCACCGCACAAGAATATATCTGACTAGTAAGAATCTTCAAACCTATGTATTGATATCTCTCCGTAAGTGAGTCAAGGGGGTGTAAAGCGGCATAAACACAGCCGTGAAAAGCAGCTAAACCCCAATATAAAAATAAATTACTTTTCAAAACCCGTGAAACAAAGACAGTGAAAGAGAGAGAAATTCTTACAAAATTCGTTCAGGGGCTGTGATGCAACCTGGATTGACCATATCTAGACCCACAGCTGATTGAGACATAAGGGTGGACACTCTTGGGGCTGAGAGGTTCGGTGAGGTTGGGTGAGCCAACGCAGACCCTTTCAAGTAATACTGCATGGTACCCATCCCATGGGTCCCAAATCTCCAGGTTCAAGGGCATCTTCCTACGTCGAAAACAGGCATGAGAAACCCAGAAGATGGTACACCGTGTGATCGGGAAAGGTTTCTAAAACGCACCTCATTTCTCATCTCCTTTGCTCGGGTTCGCCATTCCAGCCGATTTACTAGCCATCTCCCTCCTTGGAGAATCAGCACCTTTAACCTCCTGTTCCGTACAGGTTGCAATTTGTCCTGAGGATGAACGGGAAGAGGGGGAACCAATGAGAGACTAGCTCTAGGTGTTGGGACAGGCACAGGTCACTCTATTTTCCCATCAGGAAGAAGAATTAAGCACAAGCTCAGCCTGCCCCCCAGAACCAGAAGAGGGCCTGAAGCAATCCTGCGCTTTTGCGGCCAGCTCCCAAAAAAGCGAGTTGAAAAATGGAGCTCAGGGGCACTGCAATTCACAAACCTGCAGAGTTTTAAATGATACCTCTCGTCCACAAATATACTAAGGGAAGGCAACGAAGAGGCTTTGAAAGCAAGGCAGAATTGCAGGAAACAGATTTCAGGAGGTAGATTCGAATCGCCTTGAAAGCACATGAAAAGCGGCAGAACGTGGACAATGATGCCCTTGGCCAAAAAGGGCGTATGCGTTTTTTCCTGAATATATTCAGGAAAAAACGCATACGCCCTTTTTGGCCAACCAAGCAACCTGGAAAGGCCAATCAGCGCTCCAAAGAAGTCTCGCTTCCCAGCGGGCAAAAGGGCCATGCGGAAAAAAGTGTCCAAACCAGAAATGCAGGACCGGCCATGGAGAAATGGGAGCCTTGCTACGCTGATGGGTGGGATGTAAATTGCCAACAGCCACTCTGGAGAAGTGTACGGTGTGTTCTGAAACATCTAAAAAACACAGCTTGGAGAGCATAGGGCACTTCCACTCATGGGCGTATAAATTGGGAAAACTAAAAATCAGCAAGACACAGGCACCCCAAAGTTTAGGGCTGCTCTGTTGACAAGAACCCCCACTTCATTACACCTTAAATATCCTAGGAAAGAGAAAAATGGATAAAGAAGTTGTGGTCCTCATGTACAATGGAATATCACTCAGCCATGAAATCCACGTCATAAGGCTAGTAGCAGCACGATGAGTGGATTTAGGTACGACGATTCTAAGTGAAATAAGTCACACAGAAAAAGACACTTATCATAAGATATCACTTAGAGAGGGAATGTAAAAACCGCTACACTTGAACTGAATTACAAAACAGAACAGAGTCACACGTTTAGAAAACACACTATGGCTGCTGAACGGGAAAGGTGAGGTGGGGTGATGCATAAAACAAGGGTTTCAAATTAGCTCCGATACCGTTCCATAAACCCAATATGTAAGAGACAAGACCTATTCCTTTTTCAGTGAACTGGACTCAACACCCCCTATTCACCGCACAAGAATATATCTGACTAGTAAGAATCTTCAAACCTATGTATTGATATCTCTCCGTAAGTGAGTCAAGGGGGTGTAAAGCGGCATAAACACAGCCGTGAAAAGCAGCTAAACCCCATTATAAAAATAAATTACTTTTCAAAACCCGTGAAACAAAGACAGTGAAAGAGAGAGAAATTCTTACAAAATTCGTTCAGGGGCTGTGATGCAACCTGGATTGACCATATCTAGACCCACAGCTGATTGAGACATAAGGGTGGACACTCTTGGGGCTGAGAGGTTCGGTGAGGTTGGGTGAGCCAACGCAGACCCTTTCAAGTAATACTGCATGGTACCCATCCCATGGGTCCCAAATCTCCAGGTTCAAGGGCATCTTCCTACGTCGAAAACAGGCATGAGAAACCCAGAAGATGGTACACCGTGTGATCCGGAAAGGTTTCTAAAACGCACCTCATTTCTCATCTCCTTTGCTCGGGTTCGCCATTCCAGCCGATTTACTAGCCATCTCCCTCCTTGGAGAATCAGCACCTTTAACCTCCTGTTCCGTACAGGTTGCAATTTGTCCTGAGGATGAACGGGAAGAGGGGGAACCAATGAGAGACTAGCTCTAGGTGATGGGACAGGCACAGGTCACTCTATTTTCCCATCAGGAAGAAGAATTAAGCACAAGCTCAGCCTGCCCCCCAGAACCAGAAGAGGGCCTGAAGCAATCCTGCGCTTTTGCGGCCAGCTCCCAAAAAAGCGAGTTGAAAAATGGAGCTCAGGGGCACTGCAATTCACAAACCTGCAGAGTTTTAAATGATACCTCTCGTCCACAAATATACTAAGGGAAGGCAACGAAGAGGCTTTGAAAGCAAGGCAGAATTGCAGGAAACAGATTTCAGGAGGTAGATTGGAATCGCCTTGAAAGCACATGAAAAGCGGCATAACGTGGACAATGATGCCCTTGGCCAAAAAGGGCGTATGCGTTTTTTCCTGAATATATTCAGGAAAAAACGCATACGCCCTTTTTGGCGAACCAAGCAACCTGGAAAGGCCAATCAGCGCTCCAAAGAAGTCTCGCTTCCCAGCGGGCAAAAGGGCCATGCGGAAAAAAGTGTCCAAACCAGAAATGCAGGACCGGCCATGGAGAAATGGGAGCCTTGCTACGCTGATGGGTGGGATGTAAATTGCCAACAGCCACTCTGGAGAAGTGTACGGTGTGTTCTGAAACATCTAAAAAACACAGCTTGGAGAGCATAGGGCACTTCCACTCATGGGCGTATAAATTGGGAAAACTAAACATCAGCAAGACACAGGCACCCCAAAGTTTAGGGCTGCTCTGTTGACAAGAACCCCCACTTCATTACACCTTAAATATCCTAGGAAAGAGAAAAATGGATAAAGAAGTTGTGGTCCTCATGTACAATGGAATATCACTCAGCCATGAAATCCACGTCATAAGGCTAGTAGCAGCACGATGAGTGGATTTAGGTACGACGATTCTAAGTGAAATAAGTCACACAGAAAAAGACACTTATCATAAGATATCACTTAGAGAGGGAATGTAAAAACCGCTACACTTGAACTGAATTACAAAACAGAACAGAGTCACACGTTTAGAAAACACACTATGGCTGCTGAACGGGAAAGGTGAGGTGGGGTGATGCATAAAACAAGGGTTTCAAATTAGCTCCGATACCGTTCCATAAACCCAATATGTAAGAGACAAGACCTATTCCTTTTTCAGTGAACTGGACTCAACACCCCCTATTCACCGCACAAGAATATATCTGACTAGTAAGAATCTTCAAACCTATGTATTGATATCTCTCCGTAAGTGAGTCAAGGGGGTGTAAAGCGGCATAAACACAGCCGTGAAAAGCAGCTAAACCCCAATATAAAAATAAATTACTTTTCAAAACCCGTGAAACAAAGACAGTGAAAGAGAGAGAAATTCTTACAAAATTCGTTCAGGGGCTGTGATGCAACCTGGATTGACCATATCTAGACCCACAGCTGATTGAGACATAAGGGTGGACACTCTTGGGGCTGAGAGGTTCGGTGAGGTTGGGTGAGCCAACGCAGACCCTTTCAAGTAATACTGCATGGTACCCATCCCATGGGTCCCAAATCTCCAGGTTCAAGGGCATCTTCCTACGTCGAAAACAGGCATGAGAAACCCAGAAGATGGTACACCGTGTGATCCGGAAAGGTTTCTAAAACGCACCTCATTTCTCATCTCCTTTGCTCGGGTTCGCCATTCCAGCCGATTTACTAGCCATCTCCCTCCTTGGAGAATCAGCACCTTTAACCTCCTGTTGCGTACAGGTTGCAATTTGTCCTGAGGATGAACGGGAAGAGGGGGAACCAATGAGAGACTAGCTCTAGGTGTTGGGACAGGCACAGGTCACTCTATTTTCCCATCAGGAAGAAGAATTAAGCACAAGCTCAGCCTGCCCCCCAGAACCAGAAGAGGGCCTGAAGCAATCCTGCGCTTTTGCGGCCAGCTCCCAAAAAAGCGAGTTGAAAAATGGAGCTCAGGGGCACTGCAATTCACAAACCTGCAGAGTTTTAAATGATACCTCTCGTCCACAAATATACTAAGGGAAGGCAACGAAGAGGCTTTGAAAGCAAGGCAGAATTGCAGGAAACAGATTTCAGGAGGTAGATTCGAATCGCCTTGAAAGCACATGAAAAGCGGCAGAACGTGGACAATGATGCCCTTGGCCAAAAAGGGCGTATGCGTTTTTTCCTGAATATATTCAGGAAAAAACGCATACGCCCTTTTTGGCCAACCAAGCAACCTGGAAAGGCCAATCAGCGCTCCAAAGAAGTCTCGCTTCCCAGCGGGCAAAAGGGCCATGCGGAAAAAAGTGTCCAAACCAGAAATGCAGGACCGGCCATGGAGAAATGGGAGCCTTGCTACGCTGATGGGTGGGATGTAAATTGCCAACAGCCACTCTGGAGAAGTGTACGGTGTGTTCTGAAACATCTAAAAAACACAGCTTGGAGAGCATAGGGCACTTCCACTCATGGGCGTATAAATTGGGAAAACTAAACATCAGCAAGACACAGGCACCCCAAAGTTTAGGGCTGCTCTGTTGACAAGAACTCCCACTTCATTACACCTTAAATATCCTAGGAAAGAGAAAAATGGATAAAGAAGTTGTGGTCCTCATGTACAATGGAATATCACTCAGCCATGAAATCCACGTCATAAGGCTAGTAGCAGCACGATGAGTGGATTTAGGTACGACGATTCTAAGTGAAATAAGTCACACAGAAAAAGACACTTATCATAAGATATCACTTAGAGAGGGAATGTAAAAACCGCTACACTTGAACTGAATTACAAAACAGAACAGAGTCACACGTTTAGAAAACACACTATGGCTGCTGAACGGGAAAGGTGAGGTGGGGTGATGCATAAAACAAGGGTTTCAAATTAGCTCCGATACCGTTCCATAAACCCAATATGTAAGAGACAAGACCTATTCCTTTTTCAGTGAACTGGACTCAACACCCCCTATTCACCGCACAAGAATATATCTGACTAGTAAGAATCTTCAAACCTATGTATTGATATCTCTCCGTAAGTGAGTCAAGGGGGTGTAAAGCGGCATAAACACAGCCGTGAAAAGCAGCTAAACCCCATTATAAAAATAAATTACTTTTCAAAACCCGTGAAACAAAGACAGTGAAAGAGAGAGAAATTCTTACAAAATTCGTTCAGGGGCTGTGATGCAACCTGGATTGACCATATCTAGACCCACAGCTGATTGAGACATAAGGGTGGACACTCTTGGGGCTGAGAGGTTCGGTGAGGTTGGGTGAGCCAACGCAGACCCTTTCAAGTAATACTGCATGGTACCCATCCCATGGGTCCCAAATCTCCAGGTTCAAGGGCATCTTCCTACGTCGAAAACAGGCATGAGAAACCCAGAAGATGGTACACCGTGTGATTGGGAAAGGTTTCTAAAACGCACCTCATTTCTCATCTCCTTTGCTCGGGTTCGCCATTCCAGCCGATTTACTAGCCATCTCCCTCCTTGGAGAATCAGCACCTTTAACCTCCTGTTCCGTACAGGTTGCAATTTGTCCTGAGGATGAACGGGAAGAGGGGGAACCAATGAGAGACTAGCTCTAGGTGTTGGGACAGGCACAGGTCACTCTATTTTCCCATCAGGAAGAAGAATTAAGCACAAGCTCAGCCTGCCCCCCAGAACCAGAAGAGGGCCTGAAGCAATCCTGCGCTTTTGCGGCCAGCTCCCAAAAAAGCGAGTTGAAAAATGCAGCTCAGGGGCACTGCAATTCACAAACCTGCAGAGTTTTAAATGATACCTCTCGTCCACAAATATACTAAGGGAAGGCAACGAAGAGGCTTTGAAAGCAAGGCAGAATTGCAGGAAACAGATTTCAGGAGGTAGATTCGAATCGCCTTGAAAGCACATGAAAAGCGGCAGAACGTGGACAATGATGCCCTTGGCCAAAAAGGGCGTATGCGTTTTTTCCTGAATATATTCAGGAAAAAACGCATACGCCCTTTTTGGCCAACCAAGCAACCTGGAAAGGCCAATCAGCGCTCCAAAGAAGTCTCGCTTCCCAGCGGGCAAAAGGGCCATGCGGAAAAAAGTGTCCAAACCAGAAATGCAGGACCGGCCATGGAGAAATGGGAGCCTTGCTACGCTGATGGGTGGGATGTAAATTGCCAACAGCCACTCTGGAGAAGTGTACGGTGTGTTCTGAAACATCTAAAAAACACAGCTTGGAGAGCATAGGGCACTTCCACTCATGGGCGTATAAATTGGGAAAACTAAAAATCAGCAAGACACAGGCACCCCAAAGTTTAGGGCTGCTCTGTTGACAAGAACCCCCACTTCATTACACCTTAAATATCCTAGGAAAGCGAAAAATGGATAAAGAAGTTGTGGTCCTCATGTACAATGGAATATCACTCAGCCATGAAATCAACGTCATAAGGCTAGTAGCAGCACGATGAGTGGATTTAGGTACGACGATTCTAAGTGAAATAAGTCACACAGAAAAAGACACTTATCATAAGATATCACTTAGAGAGGGAATGTAAAAACCGCTACACTTGAACTGAATTACAAAACAGAACAGAGTCACACGTTTAGGAAACACACTATGGCTGCTGAACGGGAAAGGTGAGGTGGGGTGATGCATAAAACAAGGGTTTCAAATTAGCTCCGATACCGTTCCATAAACCCAATATGTAAGAGACAAGACCTATTCCTTTTTCAGTGAACTGGACTCAACACCCCCTATTCACCGCACAAGAATATATCTGACTAGTAAGAATCTTCAAACCTATGTATTGATATCTCTCCGTAAGTGAGTCAAGGGGGTGTAAAGCGGCATAAACACAGCCGTGAAAAGCAGCTAAACCCCATTATAAAAATAAATTACTTTTCAAAACCCGTGAAACAAAGACAGTGAAAGAGAGAGAAATTCTTACAAAATTCGTTCAGGGGCTGTGATGCAACCTGGATTGACCATATCTAGACCCACAGCTGATTGAGACATAAGGGTGGACACTCTTGGGGCTGAGAGGTTCGGTGAGGTTGGGTGAGCCAACGCAGACCCTTTCAAGTAATACTGCATGGTACCCATCCCATGGGTCCCAAATCTCCAGGTTCAAGGGCATCTTCCTACGTCGAAAACAGGCATGAGAAACCCAGAAGATGGTACACCGTGTGATCGGGAAAGGTTTCTAAAACGCACCTCATTTCTCATCTCCTTTGCTCGGGTTCGCCATTCCAGCCGATTTACTAGCCATCTCCCTCCTTGGAGAATCAGCACCTTTAACCTCCTGTTCCGTACAGGTTGCAATTTGTCCTGAGGATGAACGGGAAGAGGGGGAACCAATGAGAGACTAGCTCTAGGTGTTGGGACAGGCACAGGTCACTCTATTTTCCCATCAGGAAGAAGAATTAAGCACAAGCTCAGCCTGCCCCCCAGAACCAGAAGAGGGCCTGAAGCAATCCTGCGCTTTTGCGGCCAGCTCCCAAAAAAGCGAGTTGAAAAATGGAGCTCAGGGGCACTGCAATTCACAAACCTGCAGAGTTTTAAATGATACCTCTCGTCCACAAATATATTAAGGGAAGGCAAAGAAGAGGCTTTGAAAGCAAGGCAGAATTGCAGGAAACAGATTTCAGGAGGTAGATTCGAATCGCCTTGAAAGCACATGAAAAGCGGCAAAACGTGGACAATGATGCCCTTGGCCAAAAAGGGCGTATGCGTTTTTTCCTGAATATATTCAGGAAAAAACGCATACGCCCTTTTTGGCCAACCAAGCAACCTGGAAAGGCCAATCAGCGCTCCAAAGAAGTCTCGCTTCCCAGCGGGCAAAAGGGCCATGCGGAAAAAAGTGTCCAAACCAGAAATGCAGGACCGGCCATGGAGAAATGGGAGCCTTGCTACGCTGATGGGTGGGATGTAAATTGCCAACAGCCACTCCGGAGAAGTGTACGGTGTGTTCTGAAACATCTAAAAAACACAGCTTGGAGAGCATAGGGCACTTCCACTCATGGGCGTATAAATTGGGAAAACTAAAAATCAGCAAGACACAGGCACCCCAAAGTTTAGGGCTGCTCTGTTGACAAGAACCCCCACTTCATTACACCTTAAATATCCTACGAAAGAGAAAAATGGATAAAGAAGTTGGGGTCCTCATGTACAATGGAATATCACTCAGCCATGAAATCAACGTCATAAGGCTATTAGCAGCACGATGAGTGGATTTATGTACGACGATTCTAAGTGAAATAAGTCACACAGAAAAAGACACTTATCATAAGATATCACTTCTAGAGGGAATGTAAAACCCGCTACACTTGAACTGAATTGCAAAACAGAACAGAGTCACACGTTTAGGAAACACACTATGGCTGCTGAACGGGAAAGGTGAGGTGGGGTGATGCATAAAACAAGGGTTTCAAATTAGCTCCGATACCGTTCCATAAACCCAATATGTAAGAGACAAGACCTATTCCTTTTTCAGTGAACTGGACTCAACACCCCCTATTCACCGCAAAAGAATATATCTGACTAGTAAGAATCTTCAAACCTATGTATTGATATCTCTCTGTAAGTGAGTCAAGGGGGTGTAAAGCGGCATAAACACAGCCTTGAAAAGCAGCTAAACCCCATTATAAAAATAAATTACTTTTCAAAACCCGTGAAACAAAGACAGTGAAAGAGAGAGAAATTCTTACAAAATTCGTTCAGGGGCTGTGATGCAACCTGGATTGACCATATCTAGACCCACAGCTGATTGAGACATAAGGGTGGACACTCTTGGGGCTGAGAGGTTCGGTGAGGTTGGGTGAGCCAACGCAGACCCTTTCAAGTAATACTGCATGGTACCCATCCCATGGGTCCCAAATCTCCAGGTTCAAGGGCATCTTCCTACGTCGAAAACAGGCATGAGAAACCCAGAAGATGGTACACCGTGTGATCGGGAAAGGTTTCTAAAACGCACCTCATTTCTCATCTCCTTTGCTCGGGTTCGCCATTCCAGCCGATTTACTAGCCATCTCCCTCTTTGGAGAATCAGCACCTTTAACCTCCTGTTCCGTACAGGTTGCAATTTGTCCTGAGGATGAACGGGAAGAGGGGGAACCAATGAGAGACTAGCTCTAGGTGTTGGGACAGGCACAGGTCACTCTATTTTCCCATCAGGAAGAAGAATTAAGCACAAGCTCAGCCTGCCCCCCAGAACCAGAAGAGGGCCTGAAGCAATCCTGCGCTTTGGCGGCCAGCTCCCAAAAAAGCGAGTTGAAAAATGGAGCTCAGGGGCACTGCAATTCACAAACCTGCAGAGTTTTAAATGATACCTCTCGTCCACAAATATATTAAGGGAAGGCAACGAAGAGGCTTTGAAAGCAAGGCAGAATTGCAGGAAACAGATTTCAGGAGGTAGATTCGAATCGCCTTGAAAGCACATGAAAAGCGGCAAAACGTGGACAATGATGCCCTTGGCCAAAAAGGGCGTATGCGTTTTTTCCTGAATATATTCAGGAAAAAACGCATACGCCCTTTTTGGCCAACCAAGCAACCTGGAAAGGCCAATCAGCGCTCCAAAGAAGTCTCGCTTCCCAGCGGGCAAAAGGGCCATGCGGAAAAAAGTGTCCAAACCAGAAATGCAGGACCGGCCATGGAGAAATGGGAGCCTTGCTACGCTGATGGGTGGGATGTAAATTGCCAACAGCCACTCTGGAGAAGTGTACGGTGTGTTCTGAAACATCTAAAAAACACAGCTTGGAGAGCATAGGGCACTTCCACTCATGGGCGTATAAATTGGGAAAACTAAAAATCAGCAAGACACAGGCACCCCAAAGTTTAGGGCTGCTCTGTTGACAAGAACCCCCACTTCATTACACCTTAAATATCCTAGGAAAGCGAAAAATGGATAAAGAAGTTGTGGTCCTCATGTACAATGGAATATCACTCAGCCATGAAATCAACGTCATAAGGCTAGTAGCAGCACGATGAGTGGATTTAGGTACGACGATTCTAAGTGAAATAAGTCACACAGAAAAAGACACTTATCATAAGATATCACTTAGAGAGGGAATGTAAAAACCGCTACACTTGAACTGAATTACAAAACAGAACAGAGTCACACGTTTAGGAAACACACTATGGCTGCTGAACGGGAAAGGTGAGGTGGGGTGATGCATAAAACAAGGGTTTCAAATTAGCTCCGATACCGTTCCATAAACCCAATATGTAAGAGACAAGACCTATTCCTTTTTCAGTGAACTGGACTCAACACCCCCTATTCACCGCACAAGAATATATCTGACTAGTAAGAATCTTCAAACCTATGTATTGATATCTCTCCGTAAGTGAGTCAAGGGGGTGTAAAGCGGCATAAACACAGCCGTGAAAAGCAGCTAAACCCCATTATAAAAATAAATTACTTTTCAAAACCCGTGAAACAAAGACAGTGAAAGAGAGAGAAATTCTTACAAAATTCGTTCAGGGGCTGTGATGCAACCTGGATTGACCATATCTAGACCCACAGCTGATTGAGACATAAGGGTGGACACTCTTGGGGCTGAGAGGTTCGGTGAGGTTGGGTGAACCAACGCAGACCCTTTCAAGTAATACTGCATGGTACCCATCCCATGGGTCCCAAATCTCCAGGTTCAAGGGCATCTTCCTACGTCGAAAACAGGCATGAGAAACCCAGAAGATGTTACACCGTGTGATCGGGAAAGGTTTCTAAAACGCACCTCATTTCTCATCTCCTTTGCTCGGGTTCGCCATTCCAGCCGATTTACTAGCCATCTCCCTCCTTGGAGAATCAGCACCTTTAACCTCCTGTTCCGTACAGGTTGCAATTTGTCCTGAGGATGAACGGGAAGAGGGGGAACCAATGAGAGACTAGCTCTAGGTGTTGGGACAGGCACAGGTCACTCTATTTTCCCATCAGGAAGAAGAATTAAGCACAAGCTCAGCCTGCCCCCCAGAACCAGAAGAGGGCCTGAAGCAATCCTGCGCTTTTGCGGCCAGCTCCCAAAAAAGCGAGTTGAAAAATGGAGCTCAGGGGCACTGCAATTCACAAACCTGCAGAGTTTTAAATGATACCTCTCGTCCACAAATATACTAAGGGAAGGAAACGAAGAGGCTTTGAAAGCAAGGCAGAATTGCAGGAAACAGATTTCAGGAGGTAGATTCGAATCGCCCTCAAAGCACAAGAAAAGCGGCAAAACGTGGACAATGATGCCCTTGGCCAAAAAGGGCGTATGCGTTTTTTCCTGAATATATTCAGGAAAAAACGCATACGCCCTTTTTGGCCAAACAAGCAACCTGGAAAGGCCAATCAGTGCTCCAAAGAAGTCTCGCTTCCCAGCGGGCAAAAGGGCCATGCGGAAAAAAGTGTCCAAACCAGAAATGCAGGACCGGCCATGGAGAAATGGGAGCCTTGCTACGCTGATGGGTGGGATGTAAATTGCCAACAGCCACTCTGGAGAAGTGTACGGTGTGTTCTGAAACATCTAAAAAACACAGCTTGGAGAGGATAGGGCACTTCCACTCATGGGCGTATAAATTGGGAAAACTAAAAATCAGCAAGACACAGGCACCCCAAAGTTTAGGGCTGCTCTGTTGACAAGAACCCCCACTTCATTACAACTTAAATATCCTAGGAAAGAGAAAAATGGATAAAGAAGTTGTGGTCCTCATGTACAATGGAATATCACTCAGCCATGAAATCCACGTCATAAGGCTAGTAGCAGCACGATGAGTGGATTTAGGTACGACGATTCTAAGTGAAATAAGTCACACAGAAAAGACACTTATCATAAGATATCACTTAGAGAGGGAATGTAAAAACCGCTACACTTGAACTGAATTGCAAAACAGAACAGAGTCACACGTTTAGGAAACACACTATGGCTGCTGAACGGGAAAGGTGAGGTGGGGTGATGCATAAAACAAGGGTTTCAAATTAGCTCCGATACCGTTCCATAAACCCAATATGTAAGAGACAAGACCTATTCCTTTTTCAGTGAACTGGACTCAACACCCCCTATTCACCGCACAAGAATATATCTGACTAGTAAGAATCTTCAAACCTATGTATTGATATCTCTCCGTAAGTGAGTCAAGGGGGTGTAAAGCGGCATAAACACAGCCGTGAAAAGCAGCTAAACCCCATTATAAAAATAAATTACTTTTCAAAACCCGTGAAACAAAGACAGTGAAAGAGAGAGAAATTCTTACAAAATTCGTTCAGGGGCTGTGATGCAACCTGGATTGACCATATCTAGACCCACAGCTGATTGAGACATAAGGGTGGACACTCTTGGGGCTGAGAGGTTCGGTGAGGTTGGGTGAGCCAACGCAGACCCTTTCAAGTAATACTGCATGGTACCCATCCCATGGGTCCCAAATCTCCAGGTTCAAGGGCATCTTCCTACGTCGAAAACAGGCATGAGAAACCCAGAAGATGGTACACCGTGTGATCGGGAAAGGTTTCTAAAACGCACCTCATTTCTCATCTCCTTTGCTCGGGTTCGCCATTCCAGCCGATTTACTAGCCATCTCCCTCCTTGGAGAATCAGCACCTTTAACCTCCTGTTCCGTACAGGTTGCAATTTGTCCTGAGGATGAACGGGAAGAGGGGGAACCAATGAGAGACTAGCTCTAGGTGTTGGGACAGGCACAGGTCACTCTATTTTCCCATCAGGAAGAAGAATTAAGCACAAGCTCAGCCTGCCCCCCAGAACCAGAAGAGGGCCTGAAGCAATCCTGCGCTTTTGCGGCCAGCTCCCAAAAAAGCGAGTTGAAAAATGGAGCTCAGGGGCACTGCAATTCGCAAACCTGCAGAGTTTTAAATGATACCTCTCGTCCACAAATATACTAAGGGAAGGCAACGAAGAGGCTTTGAAAGCAAGGCAGAATTGCAGGAAACAGATTTCAGGAGGTAGATTCGAATCGCCTTGAAAGCACATGAAAAGCGGCAAAACGTGGACAATGATGCCCTTGGCCAAAAAGGGCGTATGCGTTTTTTCCTGAATATATTCAGGAAAAAACGCATACGCCCTTTTTGGCCAACCAAGCAACCTGGAAAGGCCAATCAGCGCTCCAAAGAAGTCTCGCTTCCCAGCGGGCAAAAGGGCCATGCGGAAAAAAGTGTCCAAACCAGAAATGCAGGACCGGCCATGGAGAAATGGGAGCCTTGCTACGCTGATGGGTGGGATGTAAATTGCCAACAGCCACTCTGGAGAAGTGTACGGTGTGTTCTGAAACATCTAAAAAACACAGCTTGGAGAGCATAGGGCACTTCCACTCATGGGCGTATAAATTGGGAAAACTAAAAATCAGCAAGACACAGGCACCCCAAAGTTTAGGGCTGCTCTGTTGACAAGAACCCCCACTTCATTACACCTTAAATATCCTAGGAAAGAGAAAAATGGATAAAGAAGTGGTGGTCCTCATGTACAATGGAATATCACTCAGCCATGAAATCCACGTCATAAGGCTAGTAGCAGCACGATGAGTGGATTTAGGTACGACGATTCTAAGTGAAATAAGTCACACAGAAAAAGACACTTATCATAAGATATCACTTCGAGAGGGAATGTAAAAACCGCTACACTTGAACTGAATTACAAAACAGAACAGAGTCACACGTTTAGAAAACACACTATGGCTGCTGAACGGGAAAGGTGAGGTGGGGTGATGCATAAAACAAGGGTTTCAAATTAGCTCCGATACCGTTCCATAAACCCAATATGTAAGAGACAAGACCTATTCCTTTTTCAGTGAACTGGACTCAACACCCCCTATTCACCGCACAAGAATATATCTGACTAGTAAGAATCTTCAAACCTATGTATTGATATCTCTCCGTAAGTGAGTCAAGGGGGTGTAAAGCGGCATAAACACAGCCGTGAAAAGCAGCTAAACCCCATTATAAAAATAAATTACTTTTCAAAACCCGTGAAACAAAGACAGTGAAAGAGAGAGAAATTCTTACAAAATTCGTTCAGGGGCTGTGATGCAACCTGGATTGACCATATCTAGACCCACAGCTGATTGAGACATAAGGGTGGACACTCTTGGGGCTGAGAGGTTCGGTGAGGTTGGGTGAGCCAACGCAGACCCTTTCAAGTAATACTGCATGGTACCCATCCCATGGGTCCCAAATCTCCAGGTTCAAGGGCATCTTCCTACGTCGAAAACAGGCATGAGAAACCCAGAAGATGGTACACCGTGTGATCGGGAAAGGTTTCTAAAACGCACCTCATTTCTCATCTCCTTTGCTCGGGTTCGCCATTCCAGCCGATTTACTAGCCATCTCCCTCCTTGGAGAATCAGCACCTTTAACCTCCTGTTCCGTACAGGTTGCAATTTGTCCTGAGGATGAAGGGGAAGAGGGGGAACCAATGAGAGACTAGCTCTAGGTGTTGGGACAGGCACAGGTCACTCTATTTTCCCATCAGGAAGAAGAATTAAGCACAAGCTCAGCCTGCCCCCCAGAACCAGAAGAGGGCCTGAAGCAATCCTGCGCTTTTGCGGCCAGCTCCCAAAAAAGCGAGTTGAAAAATGGAGCTCAGGGGCACTGCAATTCACAAACCTGCAGAGTTTTAAATGATACCTCTCGTCCACAAATATACTAAGGGAAGGCAACGAAGAGGCTTTGAAAGCAAGGCAGAATTGCAGGAAACAGATTTCAGGAGGTAGATTCGAATCGCCTTGAAAGCACATGAAAAGCGGCAAAACGTGGACAATGATGCCCTTGGCCAAAAAGGGCATATGCGTTTTTTCCTGAATATATTCAGGAAAAAACGCATACGCCCTTTTTGGCCAACCAAGCAACCTGGAAAGGCCAATCAGTGCTCCAAAGAAGTCTCGCTTCCCAGCGGGCAAAAGGGCCATGCGGAAAAAAGTGTCCAAACCAGAAATGCAGGACCGGCCATGGAGAAATGGGAGCCTTGCTACGCTGATGGGTGGGATGTAAATTGCCAACAGCCACTCTGGAGAAGTGTACGGTGTGTTCTGAAACATCTAAAAAACACAGCTTGGAGAGCATAGGGCACTTCCACTCATGGGCGTATAAATTGGGAAAACTAAAAATCAGCAAGACACAGGCACCCCAAAGTTTAGGGCTGCTCTGTTGACAAGAACCCCCACTTCATTACACCTTAAATATCCTAGGAAAGCGAAAAATGGATAAAGAAGTGGTGGTCCTCATGTACAATGGAATATCACTCAGCCATGAAATCCACGTCATAAGGCTAGTAGCAGCACGATGAGTGGATTTAGGTACGACGATTCTAAGTGAAATAAGTCACACAGAAAAAGACACTTATCATAAGATATCACTTAGAGAGGGAATGTAAAAACCGCTACACTTGAACTGAATTACAAAACAGAACAGAGTCACACGTTTAGGAAACACACTATGGCTGCTGAACGGGAAAGGTGAGGTGGGGTGATGCATAAAACAAGGGTTTCAAATTAGCTCCGATACCGTTCCATAAACCCAATATGTAAGAGACAAGACCTATTCCTTTTTCAGTGAACTGGACTCAACACCCCCTATTCACCGCACAAGAATATATCTGACTAGTAAGAATCTTCAAACCTATGTATTGATATCTCTCCGTAAGTGAGTCAAGGGGGTGTAAAGCGGCATAAACACAGCCGTGAAAAGCAGCTAAACCCCATTATAAAAATAAATTACTTTTCAAAACCCGTGAAACAAAGACAGTGAAAGAGAGAGAAATTCTTACAAAATTCGTTCAGGGGCTGTGATGCAACCTGGATTGACCATATCTAGACCCACAGCTGATTGAGACATAAGGGTGGACACTCTTGGGGCTGAGAGGTTCGGTGAGGTTGGGTGAGCCAACGCAGACCCTTTCAAGTAATACTGCATGGTACCCATCCCATGGGTCCCAAATCTCCAGGTTCAAGGGCATCTTCCTACGTCGAAAACAGGCATGAGAAACCCAGAAGATGGTACACCGTGTGATCGGGAAAGGTTTCTAAAACGCACCACATTTCTCATCTCCTTTGCTCGGGTTCGCCATTCCAGCTGATTTACTAGCCATCTCCCTCCTTGGAGAATCAGCACCTTTAACCTCCTGTTCCGTACAGGTTGCAATTTGTCCTGAGGATGAACGGGAAGAGGGGGAACCAATGAGAGACTAGCTCTAGGTGTTGGGACAGGCACAGGTCACTCTATTTTCCCATCAGGAAGAAGAATTAAGCACAAGCTCAGCCTGCCCCCCAGAACCAGAAGAGGGCCTGAAGCAATCCTGCGCTTTTGCGGCCAGCTCCCAAAAAAGCGAGTTGAAAAATGGAGCTCAGGGGCACTGCAATTCACAAACCTGCAGAGTTTTAAATGATACCTCTCGTCCACAAATATACTAAGGGAAGGCAACGAAGAGGCTTTGAAAGCAAGGCAGAATTGCAGGAAACAGATTTCAGGAGGTAGATTCGAATCGCCCTGAAAGCACAAGAAAAGCGGCAAAACGTGGACAATGATGCCCTTGGCCAAAAAGGGCGTATGCGTTTTTTCCTGAATATATTCAGGAAAAAACGCATACGCCCTTTTTGGCCAACCAAGCAACCTGGAAAGGCCAATCAGCGCTCCAAAGAAGTCTCGCTTCCCAGCGGGCAAAAGGGCCATGCGGAAAAAAGTGTCCAAACCAGAAATGCAGGACCGGCCATGGAGAAATGGGAGCCTTGCTACGCTGATGGGTGGGATGTAAATTGCCAACAGCCACTCTGGAGAAGTGTACGGTGTGTTCTGAAACATCTAAAAAACACAGCTTGGAGAGCATAGGGCACTTCCACTCATGGGCGTATAAATTGGGAAAACTAAAAATCAGCAAGACACAGGCACCCCAAAGTTTAGGGCTGCTCTGTTGACAAGAACCCCCACTTCATTACACCTTAAATATCCTAGGAAAGAGAAAAATGGATAAAGAAGTGGTGGTCCTCATGTACAATGGAATATCACTCAGGCATGAAATCCACGTCATAAGGCTAGTAGCAGCACGATGAGTGGATTTAGGTACGACGATTCTAAGTGAAATAAGTCACACAGAAAAAGACACTTATCATAAGATATCACTTCGAGAGGGAATGTAAAAACCGCTACACTTGAACTGAATTACAAAACAGAACAGAGTCACACGTTTAGGAAACACACTATGGCTGCTGAACGGGAAAGGTGAGGTGGGGTGATGCATAAAACAAGGGTTTCAAATTAGCTCCGATACCGTTCCATAAACCCAATATGTAAGAGACAAGACCTATTCCTTTTTCAGTGAACTGGACTCAACACCCCCTATTCACCGCACAAGAATATATCTGACTAGTAAGAATCTTCAAACCTATGTATTGATATCTCTCCGTAAGTGAGTCAAGGGGGTGTAAAGCGGCATAAACACAGCCGTGAAAAGCAGCTAAACCCCATTATAAAAATAAATTACTTTTCAAAACCCGTGAAACAAAGACAGTGAAAGAGAGAGAAATTCTTACAAAATTCGTTCAGGGGCTGTGATGCAACCTGGATTGACCATATCTAGACCCACAGCTGATTGAGACATAAGGGTGGACACTCTTGGGGCTGAGAGGTTCGGTGAGGTTGGGTGAGCCAACGCAGACCCTTTCAAGTAATACTGCATGGTACCCATCCCATGGGTCCCAAATCTCCAGGTTCAAGGGCATCTTCCTACGTCGAAAACAGGCATGAGAAACCCAGAAGATGGTACACCGTGTGATCGGGAAAGGTTTCTAAAACGCACCTCATTTCTCATCTCCTTTGCTCGGGTTCGCCATTCCAGCCGATTTACTAGCCATCTCCCTCCTTGGAGAATCAGCACCTTTAACCTCCTGTTCCGTACAGGTTGCAATTTGTCCTGAGGATGAACGGGAAGAGGGGGAACCAATGAGAGACTAGCTCTAGGTGTTGGGACAGGCACAGGTCACTCTATTTTCCCATCAGGAAGAAGAATTAAGCACAAGCTCAGCCTGCCCCCCAGAACCAGAAGAGGGCCTGAAGCAATCCTGCGCTTTTGCGGCCAGCTCCCAAAAAAGCGAGTTGAAAAATGGAGCTCAGGGGCACTGCAATTCACAAACCTGCAGAGTTTTAAATGATACCTCTCGTCCACAAATATACTAAGGGAAGGCAACGAAGAGGCTTTGAAAGCAAGGCAGAATTGCAGGAAACAGATTTCAGGAGGTAGATTCGAATCGCCCTGAAAGCACAAGAAAAGCGGCAAAACGTGGACAATGATGCCCTTGGCCAAAAAGGGCGTATGCGTTTTTTCCTGAATATATTCAGGAAAGAAACGCATACGCCCTTTTTGGCCAACCAAGCAACCTGGAAAGGCCAATCAGCGCTCCAAAGAAGTCTCGCTTCCCAGCGGGCAAAAGGGCCATGCGGAAAAAAGTGTCCAAACCAGAAATGCAGGACCGGCCATGGAGAAATGGGAGCCTTGCTACGCTGATGGGTGGGATGTAAATTGCCAACAGCCACTCTGGAGAAGTGTACGGTGTGTTCTGAAACACTAAAAAACACAGCTTGGAGAGCATAGGGCACTTCCACTCATGGCGTATAAATTGGGAAAACTAAAATCAGCAAGACACAGGCACCCCAAAGTTTAGGGCTGCTCTGTTGACAAGAACCCCCACTTCATTACACCTTAAATATCCTAGGAAAGCGAAAAATGGATAAAGAAGTTGTGGTCCTCATGTACAATGGAATATCACTCAGCCATGAAATCAACGTCATAAGGCTAGTAGCAGCACGATGAGTGGATTTAGGTACGACGATTCTAAGTGAAATAAGTCACACAGAAAAAGACACTTATCATAAGATATCACTTAGAGAGGAATGTAAAAACCGCTACACTTGAACTGAATTACAAAACAGAACAGAGTCACACGTTTAGGAAACACACTATGGCTGCTGAACGGGAAAGGTGAGGTGGGGTGATGCATAAAACAAGGGTTTCAAATTAGCTCCGATACCGTTCCATAAACCCAATATGTAAGAGACAAGACCTATTCCTTTTTCAGTGAACTGGACTCAACACCCCCCTATTCACCGCACAAGAATATATCTGACTAGTAAGAATCTTCAAACCTATGTATTGATATCTCTCCGTAAGTGAGTCAAGGGGGTGTAAAGCGGCATAAACACAGCCGTGAAAAGCAGCTAAACCCCATTATAAAAATAAATTACTTTTCAAAACCCGTGAAACAAAGACAGTGAAAGAGAGAGAAATTCTTACAAAATTCGTTCAGGGCTGTGATGCAACCTGGATTGACCATATCTAGACCCACAGCTGATTGAGACATAAGGGTGGACACTCTTGGGGCTGAGAGGTTCGGTGAGGTTGGGTGAGCCAACGCAGACCCTTTCAAGTAATACTGCATGGTACCCATCCCATGGGTCCCAAATCTCCAGGTTCAAGGGCATCTTCCTACGTCGAAAACAGGCATGAGAAACCCAGAAGATGGTACACCGTGTGATCGGGAAAGGTTTCTAAAACGCACCTCATTTCTCATCTCCTTTGCTCGGGTTCGCCATTCCAGCCGATTTACTAGCCATCTCCCTCCTTGGAGAATCAGCACCTTAACCTCCTGTTCCGTACAGGTTGCAATTTGTCCTGAGGATGAACGGGAAGAGGGGAACCAATGAGAGACTAGCTCTAGGTGTTGGGACAGGCACAGGTCACTCTATTTTCCCATCAGGAAGAAGAATTAAGCACAAGCTCAGCCTGCCCCCAGAACCAGAAGAGGGCCTGAAGCAATCCTGCGCTTTTGCGGCCAGCTCCCAAAAAAGCGAGTTGAAAAATGGAGCTCAGGGGCACTGCAATTCACAAACCTGCAGAGTTTTAAATGATACCTCTCGTCCACAAATATAAATATACTAAGGGAAGGCAACGAAGAGGCTTTGAAAGCAAGGCAGAATTGCAGGAAACAGATATCAGGAGGTAGATTCGAATCGCCCTGAAAGCACAAGAAAAGCGGCAAAACGTGGACAATGATGCCCTTGGCCAAAAAGGGCGTATGCGTTTTTTCCTGAATATATTCAGGAAAAAACGCATACGCCCTTTTTGGCCAACCAAGCAACCTGGAAAGGCCAATCAGCGCTCCAAAGAAGTCTCGCTTCCCAGCGGGCAAAAGGGCCATGCGGAAAAAAGTGTCCAAACCAGAAATGCAGGACCGGCCATGGAGAAATGGGAGCCTTGTTACGCTGATGGGTGGGATGTAAATTGCCAACAGCCACTCTGGAGAAGTGTACGGTGTGTTCTGAAACATCTAAAAAACACAGCTTGGAGAGCATAGGGCACTTCCACTCATGGGCGTATAAATTGGGAAAACTAAAAATCAGCAAGACACAGGCACCCCAAAGTTTAGGGCTGCTCTGTTGACAAGAACCCCCACTTCATTACACCTTAAATATCCTAGGAAAGCGAAAAATGGATAAAGAAGTTGTGGTCCTCATGTACAATGGAATATCACTCAGCCATGAAATCAACGTCATAAGGCTAGTAGCAGCACGATGAGTGGATTTAGGTACGACGATTCTAAGTGAAATAAGTCACACAGAAAAAGACACTTATCATAAGATATCACTTAGAGAGGGAATGTAAAAACCGCTACACTTGAACTGAATTACAAAACAGAACAGAGTCACACGTTTAGGAAACACACTATGGCTGCTGAACGGGAAAGGTGAGGTGGGGTGATGCATAAAACAAGGGTTTCAAATTAGCTCCGATACCGTTCCATAAACCCAATATGTAAGAGACAAGACCTATTCCTTTTTCAGTGAACTGGACTCAACACCCCCTATTCACCGCACAAGAATATATCTGACTAGTAAGAATCTTCAAACCTATGTATTGATATCTCTCCGTAAGTGAGTCAAGGGGGTGTAAAGCGGCATAAACACAGCCGTGAAAAGCAGCTAAACCCCATTATAAAAATAAATTACTTTTCAAAACCCGTGAAACAAAGACAGTGAAAGAGAGAGAAATTCTTACAAAATTCGTTCAGGGGCTGTGATGCAACCTGGATTGACCATATCTAGACCCACAGCTGATTGAGACATAAGGGTGGACACTCTTGGGGCTGAGAGGTTCGGTGAGGTTGGGTGAGCCAACGCAGACCCTTTCAAGTAATACTGCATGGTACCCATCCCATGGGTCCCAAATCTCCAGGTTCAAGGGCATCTTCCTACGTCGAAAACAGGCATGAGAAACCCAGAAGATGGTACACCGTGTGATCGGGAAAGGTTTCTAAAACGCACCTCATTTCTCATCTCCTTTGCTCGGGTTCGCAATTCCAGCCGATTTACTAGCCATCTCCCTCCTTGGAGAATCTGCACCTTTAACCTCCTGTTCCGTACAGGTTGCAATTTGTCCTGAGGATGAACGGGAAGAGGGGGAACCAATGAGAGACTAGCTCTAGGTGTTGGGACAGGCACAGGTCACTCTATTTTCCCATCAGGAAGAAGAATTAAGCACAAGCTCAGCCTGCCCCCCAGAACCAGAAGAGGGCCTGAAGCAATCCTGCGCTTTTGCGGCCAGCTCCCAAAAAAGCGAGTTGAAAAATGGAGCTCAGGGGCACTGCAATTCACAAACCTGCAGAGTTTTAAATGATACCTCTCGTCCACAAATATACTAAGGGAAGGCAACGAAGAGGCTTTGAAAGCAAGGCAGAATTGCAGGAAACAGATTTCAGGAGGTAGATTCGAATCGCCCTGAAAGCACAAGAAAAGCGGCAAAACGTGGACAATGATGCCCTTGGCCAAAAAGGGCGTATGCGTTTTTTCCTGAATATATTCAGGAAAAAACGCATACGCCCTTTTTGGCCAAACAAGCAACCTGGAAAGGCCAATCAGTGCTCCAAAGAAGTCTCGCTTCCCAGCGGGCAAAAGGGCCATGCGGAAAAAAGTGTCCAAACCAGAAATGCAGGACCGGCCATGGAGAAATGGGAGCCTTGCTACGCTGATGGGTGGGATGTAAATTGCCAACAGCCACTCTGGAGAAGTGTACGGTGTGTTCTGAAACATCTAAAAAACACAGCTTGGAGAGCATAGGGCACTTCCACTCATGGGCGTATAAATTGGGAAAACTAAAAATCAGCAAGACACAGGCACCCCAAAGTTTAGGGCTGCTCTGTTGACAAGAACCCCCACTTCATTACACCTTAAATATCCTAGGAAAGAGAAAAATGGATAAAGAAGTTGTGGTCCTCATGTACAATGGAATATCACTCAGCCATGAAATCAACGTCATAAGGCTAGTAGCAGCACGATGAGTGGATTTAGGTACGACGATTCTAAGTGAAATAAGTCACACAGAAAAAGACACTTATCATAAGATATCACTTAGAGAGGGAATGTAAAAACCGCTACACTTGAACTGAATTACAAAACAGAACAGAGTCACACGTTTAGGAAACACACTATGGCTGCTGAACGGGAAAGGTGAGGTGGGGTGATGCATAAAACAAGGGTTTCAAATTAGCTCCGATACCGTTCCATAAACCCAATATGTAAGAGACAAGACCTATTCCTTTTTCAGTGAACTGGACTCAACACCCCCTATTCACCGCACAAGAATATATCTGACTAGTAAGAATCTTCAAACCTATGTATTGATATCTCTCCGTAAGTGAGTCAAGGGGGTGTAAAGCGGCATAAACACAGCCGTGAAAAGCAGCTAAACCCCATTATAAAAATAAATTACTTTTCAAAACCCGTGAAACAAAGACAGTGAAAGAGAGAGAAATTCTTACAAAATTCGTTCAGGGGCTGTGATGCAACCTGGATTGACCATATCTAGACCCACAGCTGATTGAGACATAAGGGTGGACACTCTTGGGGCTGAGAGGTTCGGTGAGGTTGGGTGAGCCAACGCAGACCCTTTCAAGTAATACTGCATGGTACCCATCCCATGGGTCCCAAATCTCCAGGTTCAAGGGCATCTTCCTACGTCGAAAACAGGCATGAGAAACCCAGAAGATGGTACACCGTGTGATCGGGAAAGGTTTCTAAAACGCACCTCATTTCTCATCTCCTTTGCTCGGGTTCGCCATTCCAGCCGATTTACTAGCCATCTCCCTCCTTGGAGAATCAGTACCTTTAACCTCCTGTTCCGTACAGGTTGCAATTTGTCCTGAGGATGAACGGGAAGAGGGGGAACCAATGAGAGACTAGCTCTAGGTGTTGGGACAGGCACAGGTCACTCTATTTTCCCATCAGGAAGAAGAATTAAGCACAAGCTCAGCCTGCCCCCCAGAACCAGAAGAGGGCCTGAAGCAATCCTGCGCTTTTGCGGCCAGCTCCCAAAAAAGCGAGTTGAAAAATGGAGCTCAGGGGCACTGCAATTCACAAACCTGCAGAGTTTTAAATGATACCTCTCGTCCACAAATATATTAAGGGAAGGCAACGAAGAGGCTTTGAAAGCAAGGCAGAATTGCAGGAAACAGATTTCAGGAGGTAGATTCGAATCGCCTTGAAAGCACATGAAAAGCGGCAAAACGTGGACAATGATGCCCTTGGCCAAAAAGGGCGTATGCGTTTTTTCCTGAATATATTCAGGAAAAAACGCATACGCCCTTTTTGGCCAACCAAGCAACCTGGAAAGGCCAATCAGCGCTCCAAAGAATTCTCGCTTCCCAGCGGGCAAAAGGGCCATGCGGAAAAAAGTGTCCAAACCAGAAATGCAGGACCGGCCATGGAGAAATGGGAGCCTTGCTACGCTGATGGGTGGGATGTAAATTGCCAGCAGCCACTCTGGAGAAGTGTACGGTGTGTTCTGAAACATCTAAAAAACACAGCTTGGAGAGCATAGGGCACTTCCACTCATGGGCGTATAAATTGGGAAAACTAAAAATCAGCAAGACACAGCCACCCCAAAGTTTAGGGCTGCTCTGTTGACAAGAACCCCCACTTCATTACACCTTAAATATCCTAGGAAAGAGAAAAATGGATAAAGAAGTTGTGGTCCTCATGTACAATGGAATATCACTCAGCCATGAAATCAACGTCATAAGGCTAGTAGCAGCACGATGAGTGGATTTAGGTACGACGATTCTAAGTGAAATAAGTCACACAGAAAAAGACACTTATCATAAGATATCACTTAGAGAGGGAATGTAAAAACCGCTACACTTGAACTGAATTACAAAACAGAACAGAGTCACACGTTTAGAAAACACACTATGGCTGCTGAACGGGAAAGGTGAGGTGGGGTGATGCATAAAACAAGGGTTTCAAATTAGCTCCGATACCGTTCCATAAACCCAATATGTAAGAGACAAGACCTATTCCTTTTTCAGTGAACTGGACTCAACACCCCCTATTCACCGCACAAGAATATATGTGACTAGTAAGAATCTTCAAACCTATGTATTGATATCTCTCCGTAAGTGAGTCAAGGGTGTGTAAAGCGGCAAAAACACAGCCGTGAAAAGCAGCTAAACCGCATTATAAAAATAAATTACTTTTCAAAACCCGTGAAACAAAGACAGTGAAAGAGAGAGAAATTCATACAAAATTCGTTCAGGGGCTGTGATGCAACCTGGATTGACCATATCTAGACCCACAGCTGATTGAGACATAAGGGTGGACACTCTCGGGGCTGAGAGGTTCGGTGAGGTTGGGTGAGCCAACGCAGACCCTTTCAAGTAATACTGCATGGTACCCATCCCATGGGTCCCAAATCTCCAGGTTCAAGGGCATCTTCCTACGTCGAAAACAGGCATGAGAAACCCAGAAGATGGTACACCGTGTGATCGGGAAAGGTTTCTAAAACGCACCTCATTTCTCATACTCCTTTGCTCGGGTTCGCCATTCCAGCCGATTTACTAGCCATCTCCCTCCTTGGAGAATCAGCACCTTTAACCTCCTGTTCCGTACAGGTTGCAATTTGTCCTGAGGATGAACGGGAAGAGGGGGAACCAATGAGAGACTAGCTCTAGGTGTTGGGACAGGCACAGGTCACTCTATTTTCCCATCAGGAAGAAGAATTAAGCACAAGCTCAGCCTGCCCCCCAGAACCAGAAGAGGGCCTGAAGCAATCCTGCGCTTTTGCGGCCAGCTCCCAAAAAAGCGAGTTGAAAAATGGAGCTCAGGGGCACTGCAATTCACAAACCTGCAGAGTTTTAAATGATACCTCTCGTCCACAAATATACTAAGGGAAGGCAACGAAGAGGCTTTGAAAGCAAGGCAGAATTGCAGGAAACAGATTTCAGGAGGTAGATTCGAATCGCCTTGAAAGCACATGAAAAGCGGCAAAACGTGGACAATGATGCCCTTGGCCAAAAAGGGCGTATGCGTTTTTTCCTGAATATATTCAGGAAAAAACGCATACGCCCTTTTTGGCCAACCAAGCAACCTGGAAAGGCCAATCAGCGCTCCAAAGAAGTCTCGCTTCCCAGCGGGCAAAAGGGCCATGCGGAAAAAAGTGTCCAAACCAGAAATGCAGGACCGGCCATGGAGAAATGGGAGCCTTGCTACGCTGATGGGTGGGATGTAAATTGCCAACAGCCACTCTGGAGAAGTGTACGGTGTGTTCTGAAACATCTAAAAAACACAGCTTGGAGAGCATAGGGCACTTCCACTCATGGGCGTATAAATTGGGAAAACTAAAAATCAGCAAGACACAGGCACCCCAAAGTTTAGGGCTGCTCTGTTGACAAGAACCCCCACTTCATTACACCTTAAATATCCTAGGAAAGCGAAAAATGGATAAAGAAGTTGTGGTCCTCATGTACAATGGAATATCACTCAGCCATGAAATCAACGTCATAAGGCTAGTAGCAGCACGATGAGTGGATTTAGGTACGACGATTCTAAGTGAAATAAGTCACACAGAAAAAGACACTTATCATAAGATATCTCTTATAGAGGGAATGTAAAAACCGCTACACTTGAACTGAATTACAAAACAGAACAGAGTCACACGTTTAGAAAACACACTATGGCTGCTGAACGGGAAAGGTGAGGTGGGGTGATGCATAAAACAAGGGTTTCAAATTAGCTCCGATACCGTTCCATAAACCCAATATGTAAGAGACAAGACCTATTCCTTTTTCAGTGAACTGGACTCAACACCCCCTATTCACCGCACAAGAATATATCTGACTAGTAAGAATCTTCAAACCTATGTATTGATATCTCTCCGTAAGTGAGTCAAGGGGGTGTAAAGCGGCATAAACACAGCCGTGAAAAGCAGCTAAACCCCATTATAAAAATAAATTACTTTTCAAAACCCGTGAAACAAAGACAGTGAAAGAGAGAGAAATTCTTACAAAATTCGTTCAGGGGCTGTGATGCAACCTGGATTGACCATATCTAGACCCACAGCTGATTGAGACATAAGGGTGGACACTCTTGGGGCTGAGAGGTTCGGTGAGGTTGGGTGAGCCAACGCAGACCCTTTCAAGTAATACTGCATGGTACCCATCCCATGGGTCCCAAATCTCCAGGTTCAAGGGCATCTTCCTACGTCGAAAACAGGCATGAGAAACCCAGAAGATGGTACACCGTGTGATCGGGAAAGGTTTCTAAAACGCACCTCATTTCTCATCTCCTTTGCTCGGGTTCGCCATTCCAGCCGATTTACTAGCCATCTCCCTCCTTGGAGAATCAGCACCTTTAACCTCCTGTTCCGTACAGGTTGCAATTTGTCCTGAGGATGAACGGGAAGAGGGGGAACCAATGAGAGACTAGCTCTAGGTGTTGGGACAGGCACAGGTCACTCTATTTTCCCATCAGGAAGAAGAATTAAGCACAAGCTCAGCCTGCCCCCCAGAACCAGAAGAGGGCCTGAAGCAATCCTGCGCTTTTGCGGCCAGCTCCCAAAAAAGCGAGTTGAAAAATGGAGCTCAGGGGCACTGCAATTCACAAACCTGCAGAGTTTTAAATGATACCTCTCGTCCACAAATATACTAAGGGAAGGCAACGAAGAGGCTTTGAAAGCAAGGCAGAATTGCAGGAAACAGATTTCAGGAGGTAGATTCGAATCGCCTTGAAAGCACATGAAAAGCGGCAAAACGTGGACAATGATGCCCTTGGCCAAAAAGGGCGTATGCGTTTTTTCCTGAATATATTCAGGAAAAAACGCATACGCCCTTTTTGGCCAACCAAGCAACCTGGAAAGGCCAATCAGCGCTCCAAAGAAGTCTCGCTTCCCAGCGGGCAAAAGGGCCATGCGGAAAAAAGTGTCCAAACCAGAAATGCAGGACCGGCCATGGAGAAATGGGAGCCTTGCTACGCTGATGGGTGGGATGTAAATTGCCAACAGCCACTCTGGAGAAGTGTACGGTGTGTTCTGAAACATCTAAAAAACACAGCTTGGAGAGCATAGGGCACTTCCACTCATGGGCGTATAAATTGGGAAAACTAAAAATCAGCAAGACACAGGCACCCCAAAGTTTAGGGCTGCTCTGTTGACAAGAACCCCCACTTCATTACACCTTAAATATCCTAGGAAAGAGAAAAATGGATAAAGAAGTTGTGGTCCTCATGTACAATGGAATATCACTCAGCCTTGAAATCAACGTCATAAGGCTAGTAGCAGCACGATGAGTGGATTTAGGTACGACGATTCTAAGTGAAATAAGTCACACAGAAAAAGACACTTATCATAAGATATCACTTAGAGAGGGAATGTAAAAACCGCTACACTTGAACTGAATTACAAAACACAACAGAGTCACACGTTTAGAAAACACACTATGGCTGCTGAACGGGAAAGGTGACGTGGGGTGATGCATAAAACAAGGGTTTCAAAGTAGCTCCGATACCGTTCCATAAACCCAATATGTAAGAGACAAGACCTATTCCTTTTTCAGTGAACTGGACTCAACACCCCCTATTCACCGCACAAGAATATATCTGACTAGTAAGAATCTTCAAACCTATGTATTGATATCTCTCCGTAAGTGAGTCAAGGGGGTGTAAAGCGGCATAAACACAGCCGTGAAAAGCAGCTAAACCCCATTATAAAAATAAATTACTTTTCAAAACCCGTGAAACAAAGACAGTGAAAGAGAGAGAAATTCTTACAAAATTCGTTCAGGGGCTGTGATGCAACCTGGATTGACCATATCTAGACCCACAGCTGATTGAGACATAAGGGTGGACACTCTTGGGGCTGAGAGGTTCGGTGAGGTTGGGTGAGCCAACGCAGACCCTTTCAAGTAATACTGCATGGTACCCATCCCATGGGTCCCAAATCTCCAGGTTCAAGGGCATCTTCCTACGTCGAAAACAGGCATGAGAAACCCAGAAGATGGTACACCGTGTGATCCGGAAAGGTTTCTAAAACGCACCTCATTTCTCATCTCCTTTGCTCGGGTTCGCCATTCCAGCCGATTTACTAGCCATCTCCCTCCTTGGAGAATCAGCACCTTTAACCTCCTGTTCCGTACAGGTTGCAATTTGTCCTGAGGATGAACGGGAAGAGGGGGAACCAATGAGAGACTAGCTCTAGGTGTTGGGACAGGCACAGGTCACTCTATTTTCCCATCAGGAAGAAGAATTAAGCACAAGCTCAGCCTGCCCCCCAGAACCAGAAGAGGGCCTGAAGCAATCCTGCGCTTTTGCGGCCAGCTCCCAAAAAAGCGAGTTGAAAAATGGAGCTCAGGGGCACTGCAATTCACAAACCTGCAGAGTTTTAAATGATACCTCTCGTCCACAAATATACTAAGGGAAGGCAACGAAGAGGCTTTGAAAGCAAGGCAGAATTGCAGGAAACAGATTTCAGGAGGTAGATTCGAATCGCCTTGAAAGCACATGAAAAGCGGCAAAACGTGGACAATGATGCCCTTGGCCAAAAAGGGCGTATGCGTTTTTTCCTGAATATATTCAGGAAAAAACGCATACGCCCTTTTTGGCCAACCAAGCAACCTGGAAAGGCCAATCAGCGCTCCAAAGAAGTCTCGCTTCCCAGCGGGCAAAAGGGCCATGCGGAAAAAAGTGTCCAAACCAGAAATGCAGGACCGGCCATGGAGAAATGGGAGCCTTGCTACGCTGATGGGTGGGATGTAAATTGCCAACAGCCACTCTGGAGAAGTGTACGGTGTGTTCTGAAACATCTAAAAAACACAGCTTGGAGAGCATAGGGCACTTCCACTCATGGGCGTATAAATTGGGAAAACTAAAAATCAGCAAGACACAGGCACCCCAAAGTTTAGGGCTGCTCTGTTGACAAGAACCCCCACTTCATTACACCTTAAATATCCTAGGAAAGCGAAAAATGGATAAAGAAGTTGTGGTCCTCATGTACAATGGAATATCACTCAGCCATGAAATCAACGTCATAAGGCTAGTAGCAGCACGATGAGTGGATTTAGGTACGACGACTCTAAGTGAAATAAGTCACACAGAAAAAGACACTTATCATAAGATATCACTTAGAGAGGGAATGTAAAAACCGCTACACTTGAACTGAATTACAAAACAGAACAGAGTCACACGTTTAGAAAACACACTATGGCTGCTGAACGGGAAAGGTGAGGTGGGGTGATGCATAAAACAAGGGTTTCAAATTAGCTCCGATACCGTTCCATAAACCCAATATGTAAGAGACAAGACCTATTCCTTTTTCAGTGAACTGGACTCAACACCCCCTATTCACCGCACAAGAATATATCTGACTAGTAAGAATCTTCAAACCTATGTATTGATATCTCTCCGTAAGTGAGTCAAGGGGGTGTAAAGCGGCATAAACACAGCCGTGAAAAGCAGCTAAACCCCATTATAAAAATAAATTACTTTTCAAAACCCGTGAAACAAAGGCAGTGAAAGAGAGAGAAATTCTTACAAAATTCGTTCAGGGGCTGTGATGCAACCTGGATTGACCATATCTAGACCCACAGCTGATTGAGACATAAGGGTGGACACTCTTGGGGCTGAGAGGTTCGGTGAGGTTGGGTGAGCCAACGCAGACCCTTTCAAGTAATACTGCATGGTACCCATCCCATGGGTCCCAAATCTCCAGGTTCAAGGGCATCTTCCTACGTCGAAAACAGGCATGAGAAACCCAGAAGATGGTACACCGTGTGATCGGGAAAGGTTTTCTAAAACGCACCTCATTTCTCATCTCCTTTACTCGGGTTCGCCATTCCAGCCGATTTACTAGCCATCTCTCTCCTTGGAGAATCAGCACCTTTAACCTCCTGTTCCGTACAGGTTGCAATTTGTCCTGAGGATGAAGGGGAAGAGGGGGAACCAATGAGAGACTAGCTCTAGGTGTTGGGACAGGCACAGGTCACTCTATTTTCCCATCAGGAAGAAGAATTAAGCACAAGCTCAGCCTGCCCCCCAGAACCAGAAGAGGGCCTGAAGCAATCCTGCGCTTTTGCGGCCAGCTCCCAAAAAAGCGAGTTGAAAAATGGAGCTCAGGGGCACTGCAATTCACAAACCTGCAGAGTTTTAAATGATACCTCTCGTCCACAAATATATTAAGGGAAGGCAACGAAGAGGCTTTGAAAGCAAGGCAGAATTGCAGGAAACAGATTTCAGGAGGTAGATTCGAATCGCCTTGAAAGCACATGAAAAGCGGCAAAACGTGGACAATGATGCCCTTGGCCAAAAAGGGCGTATGCGTTTTCTCCTGAATATATTCAGGAAAAAACGCATACGCCCTTTTTGGCCAACCAAGCAACCTGGAAAGGCCAATCAGCGCTCCAAAGAAGTCTCGCTTCCCAGCGGGCAAAAGGGCCATGCGGAAAAAAGTGTCCAAACCAGAAATGCAGGACCGGCCATGGAGAAATGGGAGCCTTGCTACGCTGATGGGTGGGATGTAAATTGCCAACAGCCACTCTGGAGAAGTGTACGGTGTGTTCTGAAACATCTAAAAAACACAGCTTGGAGAGCATAGGGCACTTCCACTCATGGGCGTATAAATTGGGAAAACTAAAAATCAGCAAGACACAGGCACCCCAAAGTTTAGGGCTGCTCTGTTGACAAGAACCCCCACTTCATTACACCTTAAATATCCTAGGAAAGCGAAAAATGGATAAAGAAGTTGTGGTCCTCATGTACAATGGAATATCACTCAGCCATGAAATCAACGTCATAAGGCTAGTAGCAGCACGATGAGTGGATTTAGGTACGACGATTCTAAGTGAAATAAGTCACACAGAAAAAGACACTTATCATAAGATATCACTTAGAGAGGGAATGTAAAAACCGCTACACTTGAACTGAATTACAAAACAGAACAGAGTCACACGTTTAGGAAACACACTATGGCTGCTGAACGGGAAAGGTGAGGTGGGGTGATGCATAAAACAAGGGTTTCAAATTAGCTCCGATACCGTTCCATAAACCCAATATGTAAGAGACAAGACCTATTCCTTTTTCAGTGAACTGGACTCAACACCCCCTATTCACCGCACAAGAATATATCTGACTAGTAAGAATCTTCAAACCTATGTATTGATATCTCTCCGTAAGTGAGTCAAGGGGGTGTAAAGCGGCATAAACACAGCCGTGAAAAGCAGCTAAACCCCATTATAAAAATAAATTACTTTTCAAAACCCGTGAAACAAAGACAGTGAAAGAGAGAGAAATTCTTACAAAATTCGTTCAGGGGCTGTGATGCAACCTGGATTGACCATATCTAGACCCACAGCTGATTGAGACATAAGGGTGGACACTCTTGGGGCTGAGAGGTTCGGTGAGGTTGGGTGAGCCAACGCAGACCCTTTCAAGTAATACTGCATGGTACCCATCCCATGGGTCCCAAATCTCCAGGTTCAAGGGCATCTTCCTACGTCGAAAACAGGCATGAGAAACCCAGAAGATGGTACACCGTGTGATCGGGAAAGGTTTCTAAAACGCACCTCATTTCTCATCTCCTTTGCTCGGGTTCGCCATTCCAGCCGATTTACTAGCCATCTCCCTCCTTGGAGAATCAGTACCTTTAACCTCCTGTTCCGTACAGGTTGCAATTTGTCCTGAGGATGAACGGGAAGAGGGGGAACCAATGAGAGACTAGCTCTAGGTGTTGGGACAGGCACGGGTCACTCTATTTTCCCATCAGGAAGAAGAATTAAGCACAAGCTCAGCCTGCCCCCCAGAACCAGAAGAGGGCCTGAAGCAATCCTGCGCTTTTGCGGCCAGCTCCCAAAAAAGCGAGTTGAAAAATGGAGCTCAGGGGCACTGCAATTCACAAACCTGCAGAGTTTTAAATGATACCTCTCGTCCACAAATATATTAAGGGAAGGCAACGAAGAGGCTTTGAAAGCAAGGCAGAATTGCAGGAAACAGATTTCAGGAGGTAGATTCGAATCGCCTTGAAAGCACATGAAAAGCGGCAAAACGTGGACAATGATGCCCTTGGCCAAAAAGGGCGTATGCGTTTTTTCCTGAATATATTCAGGAAAAAACGCATACGCCCTTTTTGGCCAACCAAGCAACCTGGAAAGGCCAATCAGCGCTCCAAAGAAGTCTCGCTTCCCAGCGGGCAAAAGGGCCATGCGGAAAAAAGTGTCCAAACCAGAAATGCAGGACCGGCCATGGAGAAATGGGAGCCTTGCTACGCTGATGGGTGGGATGTAAATTGCCAACAGCCACTCTGGAGAAGTGTACGGTGTGTTCTGAAACATCTAAAAAACACAGCTTGGAGAGCATAGGGCACTTCCACTCATGGGCGTATAAATTGGGAAAACTAAAAATCAGCAAGACACAGCCACCCCAAAGTTTAGGGCTGCTCTGTTGACAAGAACCCCCACTTCATTACACCTTAAATATCCTAGGAAAGAGAAAAATGGATAAAGAAGTTGTGGTCCTCATGTACAATGGAATATCACTCAGCCATGAAATCAACGTCATAAGGCTAGTAGCAGCACGATGAGTGGATTTAGGTACGACGATTCTAAGTGAAATAAGTCACACAGAAAAAGACACTTATCATAAGATATCACTTAGAGAGGGAATGTAAAAACCGCTACACTTGAACTGAATTACAAAACAGAACAGAGTCACACGTTTAGAAAACACACTATGGCTGCTGAACGGGAAAGGTGAGGTGGGGTGATGCATAAAACAAGGGTTTCAAATTAGCTCCGATACCGTTCCATAAACCCAATATGTAAGAGACAAGACCTATTCCTTTTTCAGTGAACTGGACTCAACACCCCCTATTCACCGCACAAGAATATATCTGACTAGTAAGAATCTTCAAACCTATGTATTGATATCTCTCCGTAAGTGAGTCAAGGGTGTGTAAAGCGGCAAAAACACAGCCGTGAAAAGCAGCTAAACCGCATTATAAAAATAAATTACTTTTCAAAACCCGTGAAACAAAGACAGTGAAAGAGAGAGAAATTCTTACAAAATTCGTTCAGGGGCTGTGATGCAACCTGGATTGACCATATCTAGACCCACAGCTGATTGAGACATAAGGGTGGACACTCTCGGGGCTGAGAGGTTCGGTGAGGTTGGGTGAGCCAACGCAGACCCTTTCAAGTAATACTGCATGGTACCCATCCCATGGGTCCCAAATCTCCAGGTTCAAGGGCATCTTCCTACGTCGAAAACAGGCATGAGAAACCCAGAAGATGGTACACCGTGTGATCGGGAAAGGTTTCTAAAACGCACCTCATTTCTCATACTCCTTTGCTCGGGTTCGCCATTCCAGCCGATTTACTAGCCATCTCCCTCCTTGGAGAATCAGCACCTTTAACCTCCTGTTCCGTACAGGTTGCAATTTGTCCTGAGGATGAACGGGAAGAGGGGGAACCAATGAGAGACTAGCTCTAGGTGTTGGGACAGGCACAGGTCACTCTATTTTCCCATCAGGAAGAAGAATTAAGCACAAGCTCAGCCTGCCCCCCAGAACCAGAAGAGGGCCTGAAGCAATCCTGCGCTTTTGCGGCCAGCTCCCAAAAAAGCGAGTTGAAAAATGGAGCTCAGGGGCACTGCAATTCACAAACCTGCAGAGTTTTAAATGATACCTCTCGTCCACAAATATACTAAGGGAAGGCAACGAAGAGGCTTTGAAAGCAAGGCAGAATTGCAGGAAACAGATTTCAGGAGGTAGATTCGAATCGCCTTGAAAGCACATGAAAAGCGGCAAAACGTGGACAATGATGCCCTTGGCCAAAAAGGGCGTATGCGTTTTTTCCTGAATATATTCAGGAAAAAACGCATACGCCCTTTTTGGCCAACCAAGCAACCTGGAAAGGCCAATCAGCGCTCCAAAGAAGTCTGGCTTCCAAGCGGGCAAAAGGGCCATGCGGAAAAAAGTGTCCAAACCAGAAATGCAGGACCGGCCATGGAGAAATGGGAGCCTTGCTACGCTGATGGGTGGGATGTAAATTGCCAACAGCCACTCTGGAGAAGTGTACGGTGTGTTCTGAAACATCTAAAAAACACAGCTTTGAGAGCATAGGGCACTTCCACTCATGGGCGTATAAATTGGGAAAACTAAAAATCAGCAAGACACAGGCACCCCAAAGTTTAGGGCTGCTCTGTTGACAAGAACCCCCACTTCATTACACCTTAAATATCCTAGGAAAGCGAAAAATGGATAAAGAAGTTGTGGTCCTCATGTACAATGGAATATCACTCAGCCATGAAATCAACGTCATAAGGCTAGTAGCAGCACGATGAGTGGATTTAGGTACGACGATTCTAAGTGAAATAAGTCACACAGAAAAAGACACTTATCATAAGATATCCCTTATAGAGGGAATGTAAAAACCGCTACACTTGAACTGAATTAAAAAACAGAACAGAGTCACACGTTTAGAAAACACACTATGGCTGCTGAACGGGAAAGGTGAGGTGGGGTGATGCATAAAACAAGGGTTTCAAATTAGCTCCGATACCGTTCCATAAACCCAATATGTAAGAGACAAGACCTATTCCTTTTTCAGTGAACTGGACTCAACACCCCCTATTCACCGCACAAGAATATATCTGACTAGTAAGAATCTTCAAACCTATGTATTGATATCTCTCCGTAAGTGAGTCAAGGGGGTGTAAAGCGGCATAAACACAGCCGTGAAAAGCAGCTAAACCCCATTATAAAAATAAATTACTTTTCAAAACCCGTGAAACAAAGACAGTGAAAGAGAGAGAAATTCTTACAAAATTCGTTCAG
The DNA here is from genome assembly GCF_949987535.1 of Balaenoptera acutorostrata. NCBI lineage: Eukaryota > Metazoa > Chordata > Mammalia > Artiodactyla > Balaenopteridae > Balaenoptera > Balaenoptera acutorostrata. Next base: position 78,114 of record NW_026645900.1, read on the forward strand.
GGGCTGTGATGCAACCTGGATTGACCATATCTAGACCCACAGCTGATTGAGACATAAGGGTGGACACTCTTGGGGCTGAGAGGTTCGGTGAGGTTGGGTGAGCCAACGCAGACCCTTTCAAGTAATACTGCATGGTACCCATCCCATGGGTCCCAAATCTCCAGGTTCAAGGGCATCTTCCTACGTCGAAAACAGGCATGAGAAACCCAGAAGATGGTACACCGTGTGATCGGGAAAGGTTTCTAAAACGCACCTCATTTCTCATCTCCTTTGCTCGGGTTCGCCATTCCAGCCGATTTACTAGCCATCTCCCTCCTTGGAGAATCAGCACCTTTAACCTCCTGTTCCGTACAGGTTGCAATTTGTCCTGAGGATGAACGGGAAGAGGGGGAACCAATGAGAGACTAGCTCTAGGTGTTGGGACAGGCACAGGTCACTCTATTTTCCCATCAGGAAGAAGAATTAAGCACAAGCTCAGCCTGCCCCCCAGAACCAGAAGAGGGCCTGAAGCAATCCTGCGCTTTTGCGGCCAGCTCCCAAAAAAGCGAGTTGAAAAATGGAGCTCAGGGGCACTGCAATTCACAAACCTGCAGAGTTTTAAATGATACCTCTCGTCCACAAATATACTAAGGGAAGGCAACGAAGAGGCTTTGAAAGCAAGGCAGAATTGCAGGAAACAGATTTCAGGAGGTAGATTCGAATCGCCTTGAAAGCACATGAAAAGCGGCAAAACGTGGACAATGATGCCCTTGGCCAAAAAGGGCGTATGCGTTTTTTCCTGAATATATTCAGGAAAAAACGCATACGCCCTTTTTGGCCAACCAAGCAACCTGGAAAGGCCAATCAGCGCTCCAAAGAAGTCTCGCTTCCCAGCGGGCAAAAGTGCCATGCGGAAAAAAGTGTCCAAACCAGAAATGCAGGACCGGCCATGGAGAAATGGGAGCCTTGCTACGCTGATGGGTGGGATGTAAATTGCCAACAGCCACTCTGGAGAAGTGTACGGTGTGTTCTGAAACATCTAAAAAACACAGCGTGGAGAGCATAGGGCACTTCCACTCATGGGCGTATAAATTGGGAAAACTAAAAATCAGCAAGACACAGGCACCCCAAAGTTTAGGGCTGCTCTGTTGACAAGAACCCCCACTTCATTACACCTTAAATATCCTAGGAAAGAGAAAAATGGATAAAGAAGTTGTGGTCCTCATGTACAATGGAATATCACTCAGCCATGAAATCAACGTCATAAGGCTAGTAGCAGCACGATGAGTGGATTTAGGTACGACGATTCTAAGTGAAATAAGTCACACAGAAAAAGACACTTATCATAAGATATCACTTAGAGAGGGAATGTAAAAACCGCTACACTTGAACTGAATTACAAAACACAACAGAGTCACACGTTTAGAAAACACACTATGGCTGCTGAACGGGAAAGGTGACGTGGGGTGATGCATAAAACAAGGGTTTCAAATTAGCTCCGATACCGTTCCATAAACCCAATATGTAAGAGACAAGACCTATTCCTTTTTCAGTGAACTGGACTCAACACCCCCTATTCACCGCACAAGAATATATCTGACTAGTAAGAATCTTCAAACCTATGTATTGATATCTCTCCGTAAGTGAGTCAAGGGGGTGTAAAGCGGCATAAACACAGCCGTGAAAAGCAGCTAAACCCCATTATAAAAATAAATTACTTTTCAAAACCCGTGAAACAAAGACAGTGAAAGAGAGAGAAATTCTTACAAAATTCGTTCAGGGGCTGTGATGCAACCTGGATTGACCATATCTAGACCCACAGCTGATTGAGACATAAGGGTGGACACTCTTGGGGCTGAGAGGTTCGGTGAGGTTGGGTGAGCCAACGCAGACCCTTTCAAGTAATACTGCATGGTACCCATCCCATGGGTCCCAAATCTCCAGGTTCAAGGGCATCTTCCTACGTCGAAAACAGGCATGAGAAACCCAGAAGATGGTACACCGTGTGATCGGGAAAGGTTTCTAAAACGCACCTCATTTCTCATCTCCTTTGCTCGGGTTCGCCATTCCAGCCGATTTACTAGCCATCTCCCTCCTTGGAGAATCAGCACCTTTAACCTCCTGTTCCGTACAGGTTGCAATTTGTCCTGAGGATGAACGGGAAGAGGGGGAACCAATGAGAGACTAGCTCTAGGTGTTGGGACAGGCACAGGTCACTCTATTTTCCCATCAGGAAGAAGAATTAAGCACAAGCTCAGCCTGCCCCCCAGAACCAGAAGAGGGCCTGAAGCAATCCTGCGCTTTTGCGGCCAGCTCCCAAAAAAGCGAGTTGAAAAATGGAGCTCAGGGGCACTGCAATTCACAAACCTGCAGAGTTTTAAATGATACCTCTCGTCCACAAATATACTAAGGGAAGGCAACGAAGAGGCTTTGAAAGCAAGGCAGAATTGCAGGAAACAGATTTCAGGAGGTAGATTCGAATCGCCTTGAAAGCACATGAAAAGCGGCAAAACGTGGACAATGATGCCCTTGGCCAAAAAGGGCGTATGCGTTTTTTCCTGAATATATTCAGGAAAAAACGCATACGCCCTTTTTGGCCAACCAAGCAACCTGGAAAGGCCAATCAGCGCTCCAAAGAAGTCTCGCTTCCCAGCGGGCAAAAGGGCCATGCGGAAAAAAGTGTCCAAACCAGAAATGCAGGACCGGCCATGGAGAAATGGGAGCCTTGTTACGCTGATGGGTGGGATGTAAATTGCCAACAGCCACTCTGGAGAAGTGTACGGTGTGTTCTGAAACATCTAAAAAACACAGCTTGGAGAGCATAGGGCACTTCCACTCATGGGCGTATAAATTGGGAAAACTAAAAATCAGCAAGACACAGGCACCCCAAAGTTTAGGGCTGCTCTGTTGACAAGAACCCCCACTTCATTACACCTTAAATATCCTAGGAAAGCGAAAAATGGATAAAGAAGTTGTGGTCCTCATGTACAATGGAATATCACTCAGCCATGAAATCAACGTCATAAGGCTAGTAGCAGCACGATGAGTGGATTTAGGTACGACGACTCTAAGTGAAATAAGTCACACAGAAAAAGACACTTATCATAAGATATCACTTAGAGAGGGAATGTAAAAACCGCTACACTTGAACTGAATTACAAAACAGAACAGAGTCACACGTTTAGAAAACACACTATGGCTGCTGAACGGGAAAGGTGAGGTGGGGTGATGCATAAAACAAGGGTTTCAAATTAGCTCCGATACCGTTCCATAAACCCAATATGTAAGAGACAAGACCTATTCCTTTTTCAGTGAACTGGACTCAACACCCCCTATTCACCGCACAAGAATATATCTGACTAGTAAGAATCTTCAAACCTATGTATTGATATCTCTCCGTAAGTGAGTCAAGGGGGTGTAAAGCGGCATAAACACAGCCGTGAAAAGCAGCTAAACCCCATTATAAAAATAAATTACTTTTCAAAACCCGTGAAACAAAGGCAGTGAAAGAGAGAGAAATTCTTACAAAATTCGTTCAGGGGCTGTGATGCAACCTGGATTGACCATATCTAGACCCACAGCTGATTGAGACATAAGGGTGGACACTCTTGGGGCTGAGAGGTTCGGTGAGGTTGGGTGAGCCAACGCAGACCCTTTCAAGTAATACTGCATGGTACCCATCCCATGGGTCCCAAATCTCCAGGTTCAAGGGCATCTTCCTACGTCGAAAACAGGCATGAGAAACCCAGAAGATGGTACACCGTGTGATCGGGAAAGGTTTTCTAAAACGCACCTCATTTCTCATCTCCTTTACTCGGGTTCGCCATTCCAGCCGATTTACTAGCCATCTCTCTCCTTGGAGAATCAGCACCTTTAACCTCCTGTTCCGTACAGGTTGCAATTTGTCCTGAGGATGAAGGGGAAGAGGGGGAACCAATGAGAGACTAGCTCTAGGTGTTGGGACAGGCACAGGTCACTCTATTTTCCCATCAGGAAGAAGAATTAAGCACAAGCTCAGCCTGCCCCCCAGAACCAGAAGAGGGCCTGAAGCAATCCTGCGCTTTTGCGGCCAGCTCCCAAAAAAGCGAGTTGAAAAATGGAGCTCAGGGGCACTGCAATTCACAAACCTGCAGAGTTTTAAATGATACCTCTCGTCCACAAATATATTAAGGGAAGGCAACGAAGAGGCTTTGAAAGCAAGGCAGAATTGCAGGAAACAGATTTCAGGAGGTAGATTCGAATCGCCTTGAAAGCACATGAAAAGCGGCAAAACGTGGACAATGATGCCCTTGGCCAAAAAGGGCGTATGCGTTTTCTCCTGAATATATTCAGGAAAAAACGCATACGCCCTTTTTGGCCAACCAAGCAACCTGGAAAGGCCAATCAGCGCTCCAAAGAAGTCTCGCTTCCCAGCGGGCAAAAGGGCCATGCGGAAAAAAGTGTCCAAACCAGAAATGCAGGACCGGCCATGGAGAAATGGGAGCCTTGCTACGCTGATGGGTGGGATGTAAATTGCCAACAGCCACTCTGGAGAAGTGTACGGTGTGTTCTGAAACATCTAAAAAACACAGCTTGGAGAGCATAGGGCACTTCCACTCATGGGCGTATAAATTGGGAAAACTAAAAATCAGCAAGACACAGGCACCCCAAAGTTTAGGGCTGCTCTGTTGACAAGAACCCCCACTTCATTACACCTTAAATATCCTAGGAAAGAGAAAAATGGATAAAGAAGTTGTGGTCCTCATGTACAATGGAATATCACTCAGCCATGAAATCAACGTCATAAGGCTAGTAGCAGCACGATGAGTGGATTTAGGTACGACGATTCTAAGTGAAATAAGTCAAACAGAAAAAGACACTTATCATAAGTTATCCCTTATAGAGGGAATGTAAAAACCGCTACACTTGAACTGAATTACAAAACAGAACAGAGTCACACGTTTAGAAAACACACTATGGCTGCTGAACGGGAAAGGTGAGGTGGGGTGATGCATAAAACAAGGGTTTCAAATTAGCTCCGATACCGTTCCATAAACCCAATATGTAAGAGACAAGACCTATTCCTTTTTCAGTGAACTGGACTCAACACCCCCTATTCACCGCACAAGAATATATCTGACTAGTAAGAATCTTCAAACCTATGTATTGATATCTCTCCGTAAGTGAGTCAAGGGGGTGTAAAGCGGCATAAACACAGCCGTGAAAAGCAGCTAAACCCCATTATAAAAATAAATTACTTTTCAAAACCCGTGAAACAAAGACAGTGAAAGAGAGAGAAATTCTTACAAAATTCGTTCAGGGGCTGTGATGCAACCTGGATTGACCATATCTAGACCCACAGCTGATTGAGACATAAGGGTGGACACTCTTGGGGCTGAGAGGTTCGGTGAGGTTGGGTGAGCCAACGCAGACCCTTTCAAGTAATACTGCATGGTACCCATCCCATGGGTCCCAAATCTCCAGGTTCAAGGGCATCTTCCTACGTCGAAAACAGGCATGAGAAACCCAGAAGATGGTACACCGTGTGATCGGGAAAGGTTTCTAAAACGCACCTCATTTCTCATCTCCTTTGCTCGGGTTCGCCATTCCAGCCGATTTACTAGCCATCTCCCTCCTTGGAGAATCAGCACCTTTAACCTCCTGTTCCGTACAGGTTGCAATTTGTCCTGAGGATGAACGGGAAGAGGGGGAACCAATGAGAGACTAGCTCTAGGTGTTGGGACAGGCACAGGTCACTCTATTTTCCCATCAGGAAGAAGAATTAAGCACAAGCTCAGCCTGCCCCCCAGAACCAGAAGAGGGCCTGAAGCAATCCTGCGCTTTTGCGGCCAGCTCCCAAAAAAGCGAGTTGAAAAATGGAGCTCAGGGGCACTGCAATTCACAAACCTGCAGAGTTTTAAATGATACCTCTCGTCCACAAATATACTAAGGGAAGGCAACGAAGAGGCTTTGAAAGCAAGGCAGAATTGCAGGAAACAGATTTCAGGAGGTAGATTCGAATCGCCTTGAAAGCACATGAAAAGCGGCAAAACGTGGACAATGATGCCCTTGGCCAAAAAGGGCGTATGCGTTTTTTCCTGAATATATTCAGGAAAAAACGCATACGCCCTTTTTGGCCAACCAAGCAACCTGGAAAGGCCAATCAGCGCTCCAAAGAAGTCTCGCTTCCCAGCGGGCAAAAGGGCCATGCGGAAAAAAGTGTCCAAACCAGAAATGCAGGACCGGCCATGGAGAAATGGGAGCCTTGCTACGCTGATGGGTGGGATGTAAATTGCCAACAGCCACTCTGGAGAAGTGTACGGTGTGTTCTGAAACATCTAAAAAACACAGCTTGGAGAGCATAGGGCACTTCCACTCATGGGCGTATAAATTGGGAAAACTAAAAATCAGCAAGACACAGGCACCCCAAAGTTTAGGGCTGCTCTGTTGACAAGAACCCCCACTTCATTACACCTTAAATATCCTAGGAAAGAGAAAAATGGATAAAGAAGTTGTGGTCCTCATGTACAATGGAATATCACTCAGCCATGAAATCAACGTCATAAGGCTAGTAGCAGCACGATGAGTGGATTTAGGTACGACGATTCTAAGTGAAATAAGTCACACAGAAAAAGACACTTATCATAAGATATCACTTAGAGAGGGAATGTAAAAACCGCTACACTTGAACTGAATTACAAAACAGAACAGAGTCACACGTTTAGAAAACACACTATGGCTGCTGAACGGGAAAGGTGAGGTGGGGTGATGCATAAAACAAGGGTTTCAAATTAGCTCCGATACCGTTCCATAAACCCAATATGTAAGAGACAAGACCTATTCCTTTTTCAGTGAACTGGACTCAACACCCCCTATTCACCGCACAAGAATATATCTGACTAGTAAGAATCTTCAAACCTATGTATTGATATCTCTCCGTAAGTGAGTCAAGGGGGTGTAAAGCGGCATAAACACAGCCGTGAAAAGCAGCTAAACCCCATTATAAAAATAAATTACTTTTCAAAACCCGTGAAACAAAGACAGTGAAAGAGAGAGAAATTCTTACAAAATTCGTTCAGGGGCTGTGATGCAACCTGGATTGACCATATCTAGACCCACAGCTGATTGAGACATAAGGGTGGACACTCTTCGGGCTGAGAGGTTCGGTGAGGTTGGGTGAGCCAACGCAGACCCTTTCAAGTAATACTGCATGGTACCCATCCCATGGGTCCCAAATCTCCAGGATCAAGGGCATCTTCCTACGTCGAAAACAGGCATGAGAAACCCAGAAGATGGTACACCGTGTGATCCGGAAAGGTTTCTAAAACGCACCTCATTTCTCATCTCCTTTGCTCGGGTTCGCCATTGCAGCTGATTTACTAGCCATCTCCCTCCTTGGAGAATCAGCACCTTTAACCTCCTGTTCCGTACAGGTTGCAATTTGTCCTGAGGATGAACGGGAAGAGGGGGAACCAATGAGAGACTAGCTCTAGGTGTTGGGACAGGCACAGGTCACTCTATTTTCCCATCAGGAAGAAGAATTAAGCACAAGCTCAGCCTGCCCCCCAGAACCAGAAGAGGGCCTGAAGCAATCCTGCTCTTTTGCGGCCAGCTCCCAAAAAAGCGAGTTGAAAAATGGAGCTCAGGGGCACTGCAATTCACAAACCTGCAGAGTTTTAAATGATACCTCTCGTCCACAAATATACTAAGGGAAGGCAACGAAGAGGCTTTGAAAGCAAGGCAGAATTGCAGGAAACAGATTTCAGGAGGTAGATTCGAATCGCCCTGAAAGCACAAGAAAAGCGGCAAAACGTGGACAATGATGCCCTTGGCCAAAAAGGGCGTATGCGTTTTTTCCTGAATATATTCAGGAAAAAACGCATACGCCCTTTTTGGCCAACCAAGCAACCTGGAAAGGCCAATCAGCGCTCCAAAGAAGTCTCGCTTCCCAGCGGGCAAAAGGGCCATGCGGAAAAAAGTGTCCAAACCAGAAATGCAGGACCGGCCATGGAGAAATGGGAGCCTTGCTACGCTGATGGGTGGGATGTAAATTGCCAACAGCCACTCTGGAGAAGTGTACGGTGTGTTTTGAAACATCTAAAAAACACAGCTTGGAGAGCATAGGGCACTTCCACTCATGGGCGTATAAATTGGGAAAACTAAAAATCAGCAAGACACAGGCACCCCAAAGTTTAGGGCTGCTCTGTTGACAAGAACCCCCAATTCATTACACCTTAAATATCCTAGGAAAGCGAAAAATGGATAAAGAAGTTGTGGTCCTCATGTACAATGGAATATCACTCAGCCATGAAATCAACGTCATAAGGCTAGTAGCAGCACGATGAGTGGATTTAGGTACGACGATTCTAAGTGAAATAAGTCACACAGAAAAAGACACTTATCATAAGATATCACTTAGAGAGGGAATGTAAAAATCGCTACACTTGAACTGAATTACAAAACAGAACAGAGTCACACGTTTAGAAAACACACTATGGCTGCTGAACGGGAAAGGTGAGGTGGGGTGATGCATAAAACAAGGGTTTCAAATTAGCTCCGATACCGTTCCATAAACCCAATATGTAAGAGACAAGACCTATTCCTTTGTCAGTGAACTGGACTCAACACCCCCTATTCACCGCACAAGAATATATCTGACTAGTAAGAATCTTCAAACCTATGTATTGATATCTCTCCGTAAGTGAGTCAAGGGGGTGTAAAGCGGCATAAACACAGCCGTGAAAAGCAGCTAAACCCCAATATAAAGATAAATTACTTTTCAAAACCCGTGAAACAAAGACAGTGAAAGAGAGAGAAATTCTTACAAAATTCGTTCAGGGGCTGTGATGCAACCTGGATTGACCATATCTAGACCCACAACTGATTGAGACATAAGGGTGGACACTCTTGGGGCTGAGAGGTTCGGTGAGGTTGGGTGAGCCAACGCAGACCCTTTCAAGTAATACTGCATGGTACCCATCCCATGGGTCCCAAATCTCCAGGTTCAAGGGCATCTTCCTACGTCGAAAACAGGCATGAGAAACCCAGAAGATGGTACACCGTGTGATCGGGAAAGGTTTCTAAAACGCACCTCATTTCTCATCTCCTTTGCTCGGGTTCGCCATTCCAGCCGATTTACTAGCCATCTCCCTCCTTGGAGAATCAGCACCTTTAACCTCCTGTTCCGTACAGGTTGCAATTTGTCCTGAGGATGAACGGGAAGAGGGGGAACCAATGAGAGACTAGCTCTAGGTGTTGGGACAGGCACAGGTCACTCTATTTTCCCATCAAGAAGAAGAATTAAGCACAAGCTCAGCCTGCCCCCCAGAACCAGAAGAGGGCCTGAAGCAATCCGGCGCTTTTGCGGCCAGCTCCCAAAAAAGCGAGTTGAAAAATGGAGCTCAGGGGCACTGCAATTCACAGACCTGCAGAGTTTTAAATGATACCTCTCGTCCACAAATATACTAAGGGAAGGCAACGAAGAGGCTTTGAAAGCAAGGCAGAATTGCAGGAAACAGATTTCAGGAGGTAGATTCGAATCGCCTTGAAAGCACATGAAAAGCGGCAAAACGTGGACAATGATGCCCTTGGCCAAAAAGGGCGTATGCGTTTTTTCCTGAATATATTCAGGAAAAAACGCATACGCCCTTTTTGGCCAACCAAGCAACCTGGAAAGGCCAATCAGCGCTCCAAAGAAGTCTTGCTTCCCAGCGGGCAAAAGGGCCATGCGGAAAAAAGTGTCCAAACCAGAAATGCAGGACCGGCCATGGAGAAATGGGAGCCTTGCTACGCTGATGGGTGGGATGTAAATTGCCAACAGCCACTCTGGAGAAGTGTACGGTGTGTTCTGAAACATCTAAAAAACACAGCTTGGAGAGCATAGGGCACTTCCACTCATGGGCGTATAAATTGGGAAAACTAAAAATCAGCAAGACACAGGCACCCCAAAGTTTAGGGCTGCTCTGTTGACAAGAACCCCCACTTCATTACACCTTAAATATCCTAGGAAAGAGAAAAATGGATAAAGAAGTTGTGGTCCTCATGTACAATGGAATATCACTCAGCCATGAAATCCACGTCATAAGGCTAGTAGCAGCACGATGAGTGGATTTAGGTACGACGATTCTAAGTGAAATAAGTCACACAGAAAAAGACACTTATCATAAGATATCACTTAGAGAGGGAATGTAAAAACCGCTACACTTGAACTGAATTACAAAACAGAACAGAGTCACACGTTTAGAAAACACACTATGGCTGCTGAACGGGAAAGGTGAGGTGGGGTGATGCATAAAACAAGGGTTTCAAATTAGCTCCGATACCGTTCCATAAACCCAATATGTAAGAGACAAGACCTATTCCTTTTTCAGTGAACTGGACTCAACACCCCCTATTCACCGCACAAGAATATATCTGACTAGTAAGAATCTTCAAACCTATGTATTGATATCTCTCCGTAAGTGAGTCAAGGGTGTGTAAAGCGGCATAAACACAGCCGTGAAAAGCAGCTAAACCCCATTAAAAAAATAAATTACTTTTCAAAACCCGTGAAACAAAGACAGTGAAAGAGAGAGAAATTCTTACAAAATTCGTTCAGGGGCTGTGATGCAACCTGGATTGACCATATCTAGACCCACAGCTGATTGAGACATAAGGGTGGACACTCTTGGGGCTGAGAGGTTCGGTGAGGTTGGGTGAGCCAACGCAGACCCTTTCAAGTAATACTGCATGGTACCCATCCCATGGGTCCCAAATCTCCAGGTTCAAGGGCATCTTCCTACGTCGAAAACAGGCATGAGAAACCCAGAAGATGGTACACCGTGTGATCGGGAAAGGTTTCTAAAACGCACCTCATTTCTCATCTCCTTTGCTCGGGTTCGCCATTCCAGCCGATTTACTAGCCATCTCCCTCCTTGGAGAATCAGCACCTTTAACCTCCTGTTCCGTACAGGTTGCAATTTGTCCTGAGGATGAACGGGAAGAGGGGGAACCAATGAGAGACTAGCTCTAGGTGTTGGGACAGGCACAGGTCACTCTATTTTCCCATCAGGAAGAAGAATTAAGCACAAGCTCAGCCTGCCCCCCAGAACCAGAAGAGGGCCTGAAGCAATCCTGCGCTTTTGCGGCCAGCTCCCAAAAAAGCGAGTTGAAAAATGGAGCACAGGGGCACTGCAATTCACAAACCTGCAGAGTTTTAAATGATACCTCTCGTCCACAAATATACTAAGGGAAGGCAACGAAGAGGCTTTGAAAGCAAGGCAGAATTGCAGGAAACAGATTTCAGGAGGTAGATTCGAATCGCCTTGAAAGCACATGAAAAGCGGCAAAACGTGGACAATGATGCCCTTGGCCAAAAAGGGCGTATGCGTTTTTTCCTGAATATATTCAGGAAAAAACGCATACGCCCTTTTTGGCCAACCAAGCAACCTGGAAAGGCCAATCAGTGCTCCAAAGAAGTCTCACTTCCCAGCGGGCAAAAGGGCCATGCGGAAAAAAGTGTCCAAACCAGAAATGCAGGACCGGCCATGGAGAAATGGGAGCCTTGCTACGCTGATGGGTGGGATGTAAATTGCCAACAGCCACTCTGGAGAAGTGTACGGTGTGTTCTGAAACATCTAAAAAACACAGCTTGGAGAGCATAGGGCACTTCCACTCATGGGCATATAAATTGGGAAAACTAAAAATCAGCAACACACAGGCACCCCAAAGTTTAGGGCTGCTCTGTTGACAAGAACCCCCACTTCATTACACCTTAAATATCCTAGGAAAGAGAAAAATGGATAAAGAAGTTGTGGTCCTCATGTACAATGGAATATCACTCAGCCATGAAATCAACGTCATAAGGCTAGTAGCAGCACGATGAGTGGATTTAGGTACGACGATTCTAAGTGAAATAAGTCACACAGAAAAAGACACTTATCATAAGATATCACTTAGAGAGGGAATGTAAAAACCGCTACACTTGAACTGAATTACAAAACAGAACAGAGTCACACGTTTAGAAAACACACTATGGCTGCTGAACGGGAAAGGTGAGGTGGGGTGATGCATAAAACAAGGGTTTCAAATTAGCTCCGATACCGTTCCATAAACCCAATATGTAAGAGACAAGACCTATTCCTTTTTCAGTGAACTGGACTCAACACCCCCTATTCACCGCACAAGAATATATCTGACTAGTAAGAATCTTCAAACCTATGTATTGATATCTCTCCGTAAGTGAGTCAAGGGGGTGTAAAGCGGCATAAACACAGCCGTGAAAAGCAGCTAAACCCCAATATAAAAATAAATTACTTTTCAAAACCCGTGAAACAAAGACAGTGAAAGAGAGAGAAATTCTTACAAAATTCGTTCAGGGGCTGTGATGCAACCTGGATTGACCATATCTAGACCCACAGCTGATTGAGACATAAGGGTGGACACTCTTGGGGCTGAGAGGTTCGGTGAGGTTGGGTGAGCCAACGCAGACCCTTTCAAGTAATACTGCATGGTACCCATCCCATGGGTCCCAAATCTCCAGGTTCAAGGGCATCTTCCTACGTCGAAAACAGGCATGAGAAACCCAGAAGATGGTACACCGTGTGATCGGGAAAGGTTTCTAAAACGCACCTCATTTCTCATCTCCTTTGCTCGGGTTCGCCATTCCAGCCGATTTACTAGCCATCTCCCTCCTTGGAGAATCAGCACCTTTAACCTCCTGTTCCGTACAGGTTGCAATTTGTCCTGAGGATGAACGGGAAGAGGGGGAACCAATGAGAGACTAGCTCTAGGTGTTGGGACAGGCACAGGTCACTCTATTTTCCCATCAGGAAGAAGAATTAAGCACAAGCTCAGCCTGCCCCCCAGAACCAGAAGAGGGCCTGAAGCAATCCTGCGCTTTTGCGGCCAGCTCCCAAAAAAGCGAGTTGAAAAATGGAGCTCAGGGGCACTGCAATTCACAAACCTGCAGAGTTTTAAATGATACCTCTCGTCCACAAATATACTAAGGGAAGGCAACGAAGAGGCTTTGAAAGCAAGGCAGAATTGCAGGAAACAGATTTCAGGAGGTAGATTCGAATCGCCTTGAAAGCACATGAAAAGCGGCAAAACGTGGACAATGATGCCCTTGGCCAAAAAGGGCGTATGCGTTTTTTCCTGAATATATTCAGGAAAAAACGCATACGCCCTTTTTGGCCAACCAAGCAACCTGGAAAGGCCAATCAGCGCTCCAAAGAAGTCTCGCTTCCCAGCGGGCAAAAGGGCCATGCGGAAAAAAGTGTCCAAACCAGAAATGCAGGACCGGCCATGGAGAAATGGGAGCCTTGCTACGCTGATGGGTGGGATGTAAATTGCCAACAGCCACTCTGGAGAAGTGTACGGTGTGTTCTGAAACATCTAAAAAACACAGCTTGGAGAGCATAGGGCACTTCCACTCATGGGCGTATAAATTGGGAAAACTAAAAATCAGCAAGACACAGGCACCCCAAAGTTTAGGGCTGCTCTGTTGACAAGAACCCCCACTTCATTACACCTTAAATATCCTAGGAAAGAGAAAAATGGATAAAGAAGTTGTGGTCCTCATGTACAATGGAATATCACTCAGCCATGAAATCCACGTCATAAGGCTAGTAGCAGCACGATGAGTGGATTTAGGTACGACGATTCTAAGTGAAATAAGTCACACAGAAAAAGACACTTATCATAAGATATCACTTAGAGAGGGAATGTAAAAACCGCTACACTTGAACTGAATTACAAAACAGAACAGAGTCACACGTTTAGAAAACACACTATGGCTGCTGAACGGGAAAGGTGAGGTGGGGTGATGCATAAAACAAGGGTTTCAAATTAGCTCCGATACCGTTCCATAAACCCAATATGTAAGAGACAAGACCTATTCCTTTTTCAGTGAACTGGACTCAACACCCCCTATTCACCGCACAAGAATATATCTGACTAGTAAGAATCTTCAAACCTATGTATTGATATCTCTCCGTAAGTGAGTCAAGGGTGTGTAAAGCGGCATAAACACAGCCGTGAAAAGCAGCTAAACCCCATTAAAAAAATAAATTACTTTTCAAAACCCGTGAAACAAAGACAGTGAAAGAGAGAGAAATTCTTACAAAATTCGTTCAGGGGCTGTGATGCAACCTGGATTGACCATATCTAGACCCACAGCTGATTGAGACATAAGGGTGGACACTCTTGGGGCTGAGAGGTTCGGTGAGGTTGGGTGAGCCAACGCAGACCCTTTCAAGTAATACTGCATGGTACCCATCCCATGGGTCCCAAATCTCCAGGTTCAAGGGCATCTTCCTACGTCGAAAACAGGCATGAGAAACCCAGAAGATGGTACACCGTGTGATCGGGAAAGGTTTCTAAAACGCACCTCATTTCTCATCTCCTTTGCTCGGGTTCGCCATTCCAGCCGATTTACTAGCCATCTCCCTCCTTGGAGAATCAGCACCTTTAACCTCCTGTTCCGTACAGGTTGCAATTTGTCCTGAGGATGAACGGGAAGAGGGGGAACCAATGAGAGACTAGCTCTAGGTGTTGGGACAGGCACAGGTCACTCTATTTTCCCATCAGGAAGAAGAATTAAGCACAAGCTCAGCCTGCCCCCCAGAACCAGAAGAGGGCCTGAAGCAATCCTGCGCTTTTGCGGCCAGCTCCCAAAAAAGCGAGTTGAAAAATGGAGCACAGGGGCACTGCAATTCACAAACCTGCAGAGTTTTAAATGATACCTCTCGTCCACAAATATACTAAGGGAAGGCAACGAAGAGGCTTTGAAAGCAAGGCAGAATTGCAGGAAACAGATTTCAGGAGGTAGATTCGAATCGCCTTGAAAGCACATGAAAAGCGGCAAAACGTGGACAATGATGCCCTTGGCCAAAAAGGGCGTATGCGTTTTTTCCTGAATATATTCAGGAAAAAACGCATACGCCCTTTTTGGCCAACCAAGCAACCTGGAAAGGCCAATCAGTGCTCCAAAGAAGTCTCACTTCCCAGCGGGCAAAAGGGCCATGCGGAAAAAAGTGTCCAAACCAGAAATGCAGGACCGGCCATGGAGAAATGGGAGCCTTGCTACGCTGATGGGTGGGATGTAAATTGCCAACAGCCACTCTGGAGAAGTGTACGGTGTGTTCTGAAACATCTAAAAAACACAGCTTGGAGAGCATAGGGCACTTCCACTCATGGGCATATAAATTGGGAAAACTAAAAATCAGCAAGACACAGGCACCCCAAAGTTTAGGGCTGCTCTGTTGACAAGAACCCCCACTTCATTACACCTTAAATATCCTAGGAAAGAGAAAAATGGATAAAGAAGTTGTGGTCCTCATGTACAATGGAATATCACTCAGCCATGAAATCAACGTCATAAGGCTAGTAGCAGCACGATGAGTGGATTTAGGTACGACGATTCTAAGTGAAATAAGTCACACAGAAAAAGACACTTATCATAAGATATCACTTAGAGAGGGAATGTAAAAACCGCTACACTTGAACTGAATTACAAAACAGAACAGAGTCACACGTTTAGAAAACACACTATGGCTGCTGAACGGGAAAGGTGAGGTGGGGTGATGCATAAAACAAGGGTTTCAAATTAGCTCCGATACCGTTCCATAAACCCAATATGTAAGAGACAAGACCTATTCCTTTTTCAGTGAACTGGACTCAACACCCCCTATTCACCGCACAAGAATATATCTGACTAGTAAGAATCTTCAAACCTATGTATTGATATCTCTCCGTAAGTGAGCCAAGGGGGTGTAAAGCGGCATAAACACAGCCGTGAAAAGCAGCTAAACCCCAATATAAAAATAAATTACTTTTCAAAACCCGTGAAACAAAGACAGTGAAAGAGAGAGAAATTCTTACAAAATTCGTTCAGGGGCTGTGATGCAACCTGGATTGACCATATCTAGACCCACAGCTGATTGAGACATAAGGGTGGACACTCTTGGGGCTGAGAGGTTCGGTGAGGTTGGGTGAGCCAACGCAGACCCTTTCAAGTAATACTGCATGGTACCCATCCCATGGGTCCCAAATCTCCAGGTTCAAGGGCATCTTCCTACGTCGAAAACAGGCATGAGAAACCCAGAAGATGGTACACCGTGTGATCGGGAAAGGTTTCTAAAACGCACCTCATTTCTCATCTCCTTTGCTCGGGTTCGCCATTCCAGCCGATTTACTAGCCATCTCCCTCCTTGGAGAATCAGCACCTTTAACCTCCTGTTCCGTACAGGTTGCAATTTGTCCTGAGGATGAACGGGAAGAGGGGGAACCAATGAGAGACTAGCTCTAGGTGTTGGGACAGGCACAGGTCACTCTATTTTCCCATCAGGAAGAAGAATTAAGCACAAGCTCAGCCTGCCCCCCAGAACCAGAAGAGGGCCTGAAGCAATCCGGCGCTTTTGCGGCCAGCTCCCAAAAAAGCGAGTTGAAAAATGGAGCTCAGGGGCACTGCAATTCACAAACCTGCAGAGTTTTAAATGATACCTCTCGTCCACAAATATACTAAGGGAAGGCAACGAAGAGGCTTTGAAAGCAAGGCAGAATTGCAGGAAACAGATTTCAGGAGGTAGATTCGAATCGCCTTGAAAGCACATGAAAAGCGGCAAAACGTGGACAATGATGCCCTTGGCCAAAAAGGGCGTATGCGTTTTTTCCTGAATATATTCAGGAAAAAACGCATACGCCCTTTTTGGCCAACCAAGCAACCTGGAAAGGCCAATCAGCGCTCCAAAGAAGTCTCGCTTCCCAGCGGGCAAAAGGGCCATGCGGAAAAAAGTGTCCAAACCAGAAATGCAGGACCGGCCATGGAGAAATGGGAGCCTTGCTACGCTGATGGGTGGGATGTAAATTGCCAACAGCCACTCTGGAGAAGTGTACGGTGTGTTCTGAAACATCTAAAAAACACAGCTTGGAGAGCATAGGGCACTTCCACTCATGGGCGTATAAATTGGGAAAACTAAAAATCAGCAAGACACAGGCACCCCAAAGTTTAGGGCTGCTCTGTTGACAAGAACCCCCACTTCATTACACCTTAAATATCCTAGGAAAGAGAAAAATGGATAAAGAAGTTGTGGTCCTCATGTACAATGGAATATCACTCAGCCATGAAATCCACGTCATAAGGCTAGTAGCAGCACGATGAGTGGATTTAGGTACGACGATTCTAAGTGAAATAAGTCACACAGAAAAAGACACTTATCATAAGATATCACTTAGAGAGGGAATGTAAAAACCGCTACACTTGAACTGAATTACAAAACAGAACAGAGTCACACGTTTAGAAAACACACTATGGCTGCTGAACGGGAAAGGTGAGGTGGGGTGATGCATAAAACAAGGGTTTCAAATTAGCTCCGATACCGTTCCATAAACCCAATATGTAAGAGACAAGACCTATTCCTTTTTCAGTGAACTGGACTCAACACCCCCTATTCACCGCACAAGAATATATCTGACTAGTAAGAATCTTCAAACCTATGTATTGATATCTCTCCGTAAGTGAGTCAAGGGTGTGTAAAGCGGCATAAACACAGCCGTGAAAAGCAGCTAAACCCCATTATAAAAATAAATTACTTTTCAAAACCCGTGAAACAAAGACAGTGAAAGAGAGAGAAATTCTTACAAAATTCGTTCAGGGGCTGTGATGCAACCTGGATTGACCATATCTAGACCCACAGCTGATTGAGACATAAGGGTGGACACTCTTGGGGCTGAGAGGTTCGGTGAGGTTGGGTGAGCCAACGCAGACCCTTTCAAGTAATACTGCATGGTACCCATCCCATGGGTCCCAAATCTCCAGGTTCAAGGGCATCTTCCTACGTCGAAAACAGGCATGAGAAACCCAGAAGATGGTACACCGTGTGATCCGGAAAGGTTTCTAAAACGCACCTCATTTCTCATCTCCTTTGCTCGGGTTCGCCATTCCAGCCGATTTACTAGCCATCTCCCTCCTTGGAGAATCAGCACCTTTAACCTCCTGTTCCGTACAGGTTGCAATTTGTCCTGAGGATGAACGGGAAGAGGGGGAACCAATGAGAGACTAGCTCTAGGTGTTGGGACAGGCACAGGTCACTCTATTTTCCCATCAGGAAGAAGAATTAAGCACAAGCTCAGCCTGCCCCCCAGAACCAGAAGAGGGCCTGAAGCAATCCTGCGCTTTTGCGGCCAGCTCCCAAAAAAGCGAGTTGAAAAATGGAGCACAGGGGCACTGCAATTCACAAACCTGCAGAGTTTTAAATGATACCTCTCGTCCACAAATATACTAAGGGAAGGCAACGAAGAGGCTTTGAAAGCAAGGCAGAATTGCAGGAAACAGATTTCAGGAGGTAGATTCGAATCGCCTTGAAAGCACATGAAAAGCGGCAAAACGTGGACAATGATGCCCTTGGCCAAAAAGGGCGTATGCGTTTTTTCCTGAATATATTCAGGAAAAAACGCATACGCCCTTTTTGGCCAACCAAGCAACCTGGAAAGGCCAATCAGTGCTCCAAAGAAGTCTCGCTTCCCAGCGGGCAAAAGGGCCATGCGGAAAAAAGTGTCCAAACCAGAAATGCAGGACCGGCCATGGAGAAATGGGAGCCTTGCTACGCTGATGGGTGGGATGTAAATTGCCAACAGCCACTCTGGAGAAGTGTACGGTGTGTTCTGAAACATCTAAAAAACACAGCTTGGAGAGCATAGGGCACTTCCACTCATGGGCGTATAAATTGGGAAAACTAAAAATCAGCAAGACACAGGCACCCCAAAGTTTAGGGCTGCTCTGTTGACAAGAACCCCCACTTCATTACACCTTAAATATCCTAGGAAAGAGAAAAATGGATAAAGAAGTTGTGGTCCTCATGTACAATGGAATATCACTCAGCCATGAAATCCACGTCATAAGGCTAGTAGCAGCACGATGAGTGGATTTAGGTACGACGATTCTAAGTGAAATAAGTCACACAGAAAAAGACACTTATCATAAGATATCACTTAGAGAGGGAATGTAAAAACCGCTACACTTGAACTGAATTACAAAACAGAACAGAGTCACACGTTTAGAAAACACACTATGGCTGCTGAACGGGAAAGGTGAGGTGGGGTGATGCATAAAACAAGGGTTTCAAATTAGCTCCGATACCGTTCCATAAACCCAATATGTAAGAGACAAGACCTATTCCTTTTTCAGTGAACTGGACTCAACACCCCCTATTCACCGCACAAGAATATATCTGACTAGTAAGAATCTTCAAACCTATGTATTGATATCTCTCCGTAAGTGAGTCAAGGGGGTGTAAAGCGGCATAAACACAGCCGTGAAAAGCAGCTAAACCCCAATATAAAAATAAATTACTTTTCAAAACCCGTGAAACAAAGACAGTGAAAGAGAGAGAAATTCTTACAAAATTCGTTCAGGGGCTGTGATGCAACCTGGATTGACCATATCTAGACCCACAGCTGATTGAGACATAAGGGTGGACACTCTTGGGGCTGAGAGGTTCGGTGAGGTTGGGTGAGCCAACGCAGACCCTTTCAAGTAATACTGCATGGTACCCATCCCATGGGTCCCAAATCTCCAGGTTCAAGGGCATCTTCCTACGTCGAAAACAGGCATGAGAAACCCAGAAGATGGTACACCGTGTGATCGGGAAAGGTTTCTAAAACGCACCTCATTTCTCATCTCCTTTGCTCGGGTTCGCCATTCCAGCCAATTTACTAGCCATCTCCCTCCTTGGAGAATCAGCACCTTTAACCTCCTGTTCCGTACAGGTTGCAATTTGTCCTGAGGATGAACGGGAAGAGGGGGAACCAATGAGAGACTAGCTCTAGGTGTTGGGACAGGCACAGGTCACTCTATTTTCCCATCAGGAAGAAGAATTAAGCACAAGCTCAGCCTGCCCCCCAGAACCAGAAGAGGGCCTGAAGCAATCCTGCGCTTTTGCGGCCAGCTCCCAAAAAAGCGAGTTGAAAAATGGAGCACAGGGGCACTGCAATTCACAAACCTGCAGAGTTTTAAATGATACCTCTCGTCCACAAATATACTAAGGGAAGGCAACGAAGAGGCTTTGAAAGCAAGGCAGAATTGCAGGAAACAGATTTCAGGAGGTAGATTCGAATCGCCTTGAAAGCACATGAAAAGCGGCAAAACGTGGACAATGATGCCCTTGGCCAAAAAGGGCGTATGCGTTTTTTCCTGAATATATTCAGGAAAAAACGCATACGCCCTTTTTGGCCAACCAAGCAACCTGGAAAGGCCAATCAGTGCTCCAAAGAAGTCTCGCTTCCCAGCGGGCAAAAGGGCCATGCGGAAAAAAGTGTCCAAACCAGAAATGCAGGACCGGCCATGGAGAAATGGGAGCCTTGCTACGCTGATGGGTGGGATGTAAATTGCCAACAGCCACTCTGGAGAAGTGTACGGTGTGTTCTGAAACATCTAAAAAACACAGCTTGGAGAGCATAGGGCACTTCCACTCATGGGCGTATAAATTGGGAAAACTAAAAATCAGCAAGACACAGGCACCCCAAAGTTTAGGGCTGCTCTGTTGACAAGAACCCCCACTTCATTACACCTTAAATATCCTAGGAAAGAGAAAAATGGATAAAGAAGTTGTGGTCCTCATGTACAATGGAATATCACTCAGCCATGAAATCAACGTCATAAGGCTAGTAGCAGCACGATGAGTGGATTTAGGTACGACGATTCTAAGTGAAATAAGTCACACAGAAAAAGACACTTATCATAAGATATCACTTAGAGAGGGAATGTAAAAACCGCTACACTTGAACTGAATTACAAAACAGAACAGAGTCACACGTTTAGAAAACACACTATGGCTGCTGAACGGGAAAGGTGAGGTGGGGTGATGCATAAAACAAGGGTTTCAAATTAGCTCCGATACCGTTCCATAAACCCAATATGTAAGAGACAAGACCTATTCCTTTTTCAGTGAACTGGACTCAACACCCCCTATTCACCGCACAAGAATATATCTGACTAGTAAGAATCTTCAAACCTATGTATTGATATCTCTCCGTAAGTGAGTCAAGGGGGTGTAAAGCGGCATAAACACAGCCGTGAAAAGCAGCTAAACCCCAATATAAAAATAAATTACTTTTCAAAACCCGTGAAACAAAGACAGTGAAAGAGAGAGAAATTCTTACAAAATTCGTTCAGGGGCTGTGATGCAACCTGGATTGACCATATCTAGACCCACAGCTGATTGAGACATAAGGGTGGACACTCTTGGGGCTGAGAGGTTCGGTGAGGTTGGGTGAGCCAACGCAGACCCTTTCAAGTAATACTGCATGGTACCCATCCCATGGGTCCCAAATCTCCAGGTTCAAGGGCATCTTCCTACGTCGAAAACAGGCATGAGAAACCCAGAAGATGGTACACCGTGTGATCGGGAAAGGTTTCTAAAACGCACCTCATTTCTCATCTCCTTTGCTCGGGTTCGCCATTCCAGCCGATTTACTAGCCATCTCCCTCCTTGGAGAATCAGCACCTTTAACCTCCTGTTCCGTACAGGTTGCAATTTGTCCTGAGGATGAACGGGAAGAGGGGGAACCAATGAGAGACTAGCTCTAGGTGTTGGGACAGGCACAGGTCACTCTATTTTCCCATCAGGAAGAAGAATTAAGCACAAGCTCAGCCTGCCCCCCAGAAGCAGAAGAGGGCCTGAAGCAATCCGGCGCTTTTGCGGCCAGCTCCCAAAAAAGCGAGTTGAAAAATGGAGCTCAGGGGCACTGCAATTCACAAACCTGCAGAGTTTTAAATGATACCTCTCGTCCACAAATATACTAAGGGAAGGCAACGAAGAGGCTTTGAAAGCAAGGCAGAATTGCAGGAAACAGATTTCAGGAGGTAGATTCGAATCGCCTTGAAAGCACATGAAAAGCGGCAAAACGTGGACAATGATGCCCTTGGCCAAAAAGGGCGTATGCGTTTTTTCCTGAATATATTCAGGAAAAAACGCATACGCCCTTTTTGGCCAACCAAGCAACCTGGAAAGGCCAATCAGCGCTCCAAAGAAGTCTCGCTTCCCAGCGGGCAAAAGGGCCATGCGGAAAAAAGTGTCCAAACCAGAAATGCAGGACCGGCCATGGAGAAATGGGAGCCTTGCTACGCTGATGGGTGGGATGTAAATTGCCAACAGCCACTCTGGAGAAGTGTACGGTGTGTTCTGAAACATCTAAAAAACACAGCTTGGAGAGCATAGGGCACTTCCACTCATGGGCGTATAAATTGGGAAAACTAAAAATCAGCAAGACACAGGCACCCCAAAGTTTAGGGCTGCTCTGTTGACAAGAACCCCCACTTCATTACACCTTAAATATCCTAGGAAAGAGAAAAATGGATAAAGAAGTGGTGGTCCTCATGTACAATGGAATATCACTCAGCCATGAAATCCACGTCATAAGGCTAGTAGCAGCACGATGAGTGGATTTAGGTACGACGATTCTAAGTGAAATAAGTCACACAGAAAAAGACACTTATCATAAGATATCACTTAGAGAGGGAATGTAAAAACCGCTACACTTGAACTGAATTACAAAACAGAACAGAGTCACACGTTTAGAAAACACACTATGGCTGCTGAACGGGAAAGGTGAGGTGGGGTGATGCATAAAACAAGGGTTTCAAATTAGCTCCGATACCGTTCCATAAACCCAATATGTAAGAGACAAGACCTATTCCTTTTTCAGTGAACTGGACTCAACACCCCCTATTCACCGCACAAGAATATATCTGACTAGTAAGAATCTTCAAACCTATGTATTGATATCTCTCCGTAAGTGAGTCAAGGGTGTGTAAAGCGGCATAAACACAGCCGTGAAAAGCAGCTAAACCCCATTATAAAAATAAATTACTTTTCAAAACCCGTGAAACAAAGACAGTGAAAGAGAGAGAAATTCTTACAAAATTCGTTCAGGGGCTGTGATGCAACCTGGATTGACCATATCTAGACCCACAGCTGATTGAGACATAAGGGTGGACACTCTTGGGGCTGAGAGGTTCGGTGAGGTTGGGTGAGCCAACGCAGACCCTTTCAAGTAATACTGCATGGTACCCATCCCATGGGTCCCAAATCTCCAGGTTCAAGGGCATCTTCCTACGTCGAAAACAGGCATGAGAAACCCAGAAGATGGTACACCGTGTGATCCGGAAAGGTTTCTAAAACGCACCTCATTTCTCATCTCCTTTGCTCGGGTTCGCCATTCCAGCCGATTTACTAGCCATCTCCCTCCTTGGAGAATCAGCACCTTTAACCTCCTGTTCCGTACAGGTTGCAATTTGTCCTGAGGATGAACGGGAAGAGGGGGAACCAATGAGAGACTAGCTCTAGGTGTTGGGACAGGCACAGGTCACTCTATTTTCCCATCAGGAAGAAGAATTAAGCACAAGCTCAGCCTGCCCCCCAGAACCAGAAGAGGGCCTGAAGCAATCCTGCGCTTTTGCGGCCAGCTCCCAAAAAAGCGAGTTGAAAAATGGAGCACAGGGGCACTGCAATTCACAAACCTGCAGAGTTTTAAATGATACCTCTCGTCCACAAATATACTAAGGGAAGGCAACGAAGAGGCTTTGAAAGCAAGGCAGAATTGCAGGAAACAGATTTCAGGAGGTAGATTCGAATCGCCTTGAAAGCACATGAAAAGCGGCAAAACGTGGACAATGATGCCCTTGGCCAAAAAGGGCGTATGCGTTTTTTCCTGAATATATTCAGGAAAAAACGCATACGCCCTTTTTGGCCAACCAAGCAACCTGGAAAGGCCAATCAGTGCTCCAAAGAAGTCTCGCTTCCCAGCGGGCAAAAGGGCCATGCGGAAAAAAGTGTCCAAACCAGAAATGCAGGACCGGCCATGGAGAAATGGGAGCCTTGCTACGCTGATGGGTGGGATGTAAATTGCCAACAGCCACTCTGGAGAAGTGTACGGTGTGTTCTGAAACATCTAAAAAACACAGCTTGGAGAGCATAGGGCACTTCCACTCATGGGCGTATAAATTGGGAAAACTAAAAATCAGCAAGACACAGGCACCCCAAAGTTTAGGGCTGCTCTGTTGACAAGAACCCCCACTTCATTACACCTTAAATATCCTAGGAAAGAGAAAAATGGATAAAGAAGTTGTGGTCCTCATGTACAATGGAATATCACTCAGCCATGAAATCAACGTCATAAGGCTAGTAGCAGCACGATGAGTGGATTTAGGTACGACGATTCTAAGTGAAATAAGTCACACAGAAAAAGACACTTATCATAAGATATCACTTAGAGAGGGAATGTAAAAACCGCTACACTTGAACTGAATTACAAAACAGAACAGAGTCACACGTTTAGAAAACACACTATGGCTGCTGAACGGGAAAGGTGAGGTGGGGTGATGCATAAAACAAGGGTTTCAAATTAGCTCCGATACCGTTCCATAAACCCAATATGTAAGAGACAAGACCTATTCCTTTTTCAGTGAACTGGACTCAACACCCCCTATTCACCGCACAAGAATATATCTGACTAGTAAGAATCTTCAAACCTATGTATTGATATCTCTCCGTAAGTGAGTCAAGGGGGTGTAAAGCGGCATAAACACAGCCGTGAAAAGCAGCTAAACCCCAATATAAAAATAAATTACTTTTCAAAACCCGTGAAACAAAGACAGTGAAAGAGAGAGAAATTCTTACAAAATTCGTTCAGGGGCTGTGATGCAACCTGGATTGACCATATCTAGACCCACAGCTGATTGAGACATAAGGGTGGACACTCTTGGGGCTGAGAGGTTCGGTGAGGTTGGGTGAGCCAACGCAGACCCTTTCAAGTAATACTGCATGGTACCCATCCCATGGGTCCCAAATCTCCAGGTTCAAGGGCATCTTCCTACGTCGAAAACAGGCATGAGAAACCCAGAAGATGGTACACCGTGTGATCCGGAAAGGTTTCTAAAACGCACCTCATTTCTCATCTCCTTTGCTCGGGTTCGCCATTCCAGCCGATTTACTAGCCATCTCCCTCCTTGGAGAATCAGCACCTTTAACCTCCTGTTCCGTACAGGTTGCAATTTGTCCTGAGGATGAACGGGAAGAGGGGGAACCAATGAGAGACTAGCTCTAGGTGTTGGGACAGGCACAGGTCACTCTATTTTCCCATCAGGAAGAAGAATTAAGCACAAGCTCAGCCTGCCCCCCAGAACCAGAAGAGGGCCTGAAGCAATCCTGCGCTTTTGCGGCCAGCTCCCAAAAAAGCGAGTTGAAAAATGGAGCTCAGGGGCACTGCAATTCACAAACCTGCAGAGTTTTAAATGATACCTCTCGTCCACAAATATACTAAGGGAAGGCAACGAAGAGGCTTTGAAAGCAAGGCAGAATTGCAGGAAACAGATTTCAGGAGGTAGATTCGAATCGCCTTGAAAGCACATGAAAAGCGGCAAAACGTGGACAATGATGCCCTTGGCCAAAAAGGGCGTATGCGTTTTTTCCTGAATATATTCAGGAAAAAACGCATACGCCCTTTTTGGCCAACCAAGCAACCTGGAAAGGCCAATCAGAGTCCAAAGAAGTCTCGCTTCCCAGCGGGCAAAAGGGCCATGCGGAAAAAAGTGTCCAAACCAGAAATGCAGGACCGGCCATGGAGAAATGGGAGCCTTGCTACGCTGATGGGTGGGATGTAAATTGCCAACAGCCACTCTGGAGAAGTGTACGGTGTGTTCTGAAACATCTAAAAAACACAGCTTGGAGAGCATAGGGCACTTCCACTCATGGGCGTATAAATTGGGAAAACTAAAAATCAGCAAGACACAGGCACCCCAAAGTTTAGGGCTGCTCTGTTGACAAGAACCCCCACTTCATTACACCTTAAATATCCTAGGAAAGCGAAAAATGGATAAAGAAGTTGTGGTCCTCATGTACAATGGAATATCACTCAGCCATGAAATCAACGTCATAAGGCTAGTAGCAGCACGATGAGTGGATTTAGGTACGACGATTCTAAGTGAAATAAGTCACACAGAAAAAGACACTTATCATAAGATATCACTTAGAGAGGGAATGTAAAAACCGCTACACTTGAACTGAATTACAAAACAGAACAGAGTCACACGTTTAGAAAACACACTATGGCTGCTGAACGGGAAAGGTGAGGTGGGGTGATGCATAAAACAAGGGTTTCAAATTAGCTCCGATACCGTTCCATAAACCCAATATGTAAGAGACAAGACCTATTCCTTTTTCAGTGAACTGGACTCAACACCCCCTATTCACCGCACAAGAATATATCTGACTAGTAAGAATCTTCAAACCTATGTATTGATATCTCTCCGTAAGTGAGTCAAGGGGGTGTAAAGCGGCATAAACACAGCCGTGAAAAGCAGCTAAACCCCAATATAAAAATAAATTACTTTTCAAAACCCGTGAAACAAAGACAGTGAAAGAGAGAGAAATTCTTACAAAATTCGTTCAGGGGCTGTGATGCAACCTGGATTGACCATATCTAGACCCACAGCTGATTGAGACATAAGGGTGGACACTCTTGGGGCTGAGAGGTTCGGTGAGGTTGGGTGAGCCAACGCAGACCCTTTCAAGTAATACTGCATGGTACCCATCCCATGGGTCCCAAATCTCCAGGTTCAAGGGCATCTTCCTACGTCGAAAACAGGCATGAGAAACCCAGAAGATGGTACACCGTGTGATCGGGAAAGGTTTCTAAAACGCACCTCATTTCTCATCTCCTTTGCTCGGGTTCGCCATTCCAGCCGATTTACTAGCCATCTCCCTCCTTGGAGAATCAGCACCTTTAACCTCCTGTTCCGTACAGGTTGCAATTTGTCCTGAGGATGAACGGGAAGAGGGGGAACCAATGAGAGACTAGCTCTAGGTGTTGGGACAGGCACAGGTCACTCTATTTTCCCATCAGGAAGAAGAATTAAGCACAAGCTCAGCCTGCCCCCCAGAACCAGAAGAGGGCCTGAAGCAATCCTGCGCTTTTGCGGCCAGCTCCCAAAAAAGCGAGTTGAAAAATGGAGCACAGGGGCACTGCAATTCACAAACCTGCAGAGTTTTAAATGATACCTCTCGTCCACAAATATACTAAGGGAAGGCAACGAAGAGGCTTTGAAAGCAAGGCAGAATTGCAGGAAACAGATTTCAGGAGGTAGATTCGAATCGCCTTGAAAGCACATGAAAAGCGGCAAAACGTGGACAATGATGCCCTTGGCCAAAAAGGGCGTATGCGTTTTTTCCTGAATATATTCAGGAAAAAACGCATACGCCCTTTTTGGCCAACCAAGCAACCTGGAAAGGCCAATCAGTGCTCCAAAGAAGTCTCGCTTCCCAGCGGGCAAAAGGGCCATGCGGAAAAAAGTGTCCAAACCAGAAATGCAGGACCGGCCATGGAGAAATGGGAGCCTTGCTACGCTGATGGGTGGGATGTAAATTGCCAACAGCCACTCTGGAGAAGTGTACGGTGTGTTCTGAAACATCTAAAAAACACAGCTTGGAGAGCATAGGGCACTTCCACTCATGGGCGTATAAATTGGGAAAACTAAAAATCAGCAAGACACAGGCACCCCA
This sequence comes from Balaenoptera acutorostrata, assembly GCF_949987535.1. Classification (NCBI taxonomy): domain Eukaryota; kingdom Metazoa; phylum Chordata; class Mammalia; order Artiodactyla; family Balaenopteridae; genus Balaenoptera; species Balaenoptera acutorostrata. Next base: position 105,608 of record NW_026645900.1, read on the forward strand.
AAGTTTAGGGCTGCTCTGTTGACAAGAACCCCCACTTCATTACACCTTAAATATCCTAGGAAAGCGAAAAATGGATAAAGAAGTGGTGGTCCTCATGTACAATGGAATATCACTCAGCCATGAAATCCACGTCATAAGGCTAGTAGCAGCACGATGAGTGGATTTATGTACGACGATTCTAACTGAAATAAGTCACACAGAAAAAGACACTTATCATAAGATATCACTTAGAGAGGGAATGTAAAAACCGCTACACTTGAACTGAATTACAAAACAGAACAGAGTCACACGTTCAGAAAACACACTATGGCTGCTGAACGGGAAAGGTGAGGTGGGGTGATGCATAAAACAAGGGTTTCAAATTAGCTCCGATACCGTTCCATAAACCCAATATGTAAGAGACAAGACCTATTCCTTTTTCAGTGAACTGGACTCAACACCCCCTATTCACCGCACAAGAATATATCTGACTAGTAAGAATCTTCAAACCTATGTATTGATATCTCTCCGTAAGTGAGTCAAGGGGGTGTAAAGCGGCATAAACACAGCCGTGAAAAGCAGCTAAACCCCATTATAAAAATAAATTACTTTTCAAAACCCGTGAAACAAAAGCAGTGAAAGAGAGAGAAATTCTTACAAAATTCGTTCAGGGGCTGTGATGCAACCTGGATTGACCATATCTAGACCCACAGCTGATTGAGACATAAGGGTGGACACTCTTGGGGCTGAGAGGTTCGGTGAGGTTGGGTGAGCCAACGCAGACCCTTTCAAGTAATACTGCATGGTACCCATCCCATGGGTCCCAAATCTCCAGGTTCAAGGGCATCTTCCTACGTCGAAAACAGGCATGAGAAACCCAGAAGATGGTACACCGTGTGATCGGGAAAGGTTTTCTAAAACGCACCTCATTTCTCATCTCCTTTACTCGGGTTCGCCATTCCAGCCGATTTACTAGCCATCTCTCTCCTTGGAGAATCAGCACCTTTAACCTCCTGTTCCGTACAGGTTGCAATTTGTCCTGAGGATGAAGGGGAAGAGGGGGAACCAATGAGAGACTAGCTCTAGGTGTTGGGACAGGCACAGGTCACTCTATTTTCCCATCAGGAAGAAGAATTAAGCACAAGCTCAGCCTGCCCCCCAGAACCAGAAGAGGGCCTGAAGCAATCCTGCGCTTTTGCGGCCAGCTCCCAAAAAAGCGAGTTGAAAAATGGAGCTCAGGGGCACTGCAATTCACAAACCTGCAGAGTTTTAAATGATACCTCTCGTCCACAAATATATTAAGGGAAGGCAACGAAGAGGCTTTGAAAGCAAGGCAGAATTGCAGGAAACAGATTTCAGGAGGTAGATTCGAATCGCCTTGAAAGCACATGAAAAGCGGCAAAACGTGGACAATGATGCCCTTGGCCAAAAAGGGCGTATGCGTTTTCTCCTGAATATATTCAGGAAAAAACGCATACGCCCTTTTTGGCCAACCAAGCAACCTGGAAAGGCCAATCAGCGCTCCAAAGAAGTCTCGCTTCCCAGCGGGCAAAAGGGCCATGCGGAAAAAAGTGTCCAAACCAGAAATGCAGGACCGGCCATGGAGAAATGGGAGCCTTGCTACGCTGATGGGTGGGATGTAAATTGCCAACAGCCACTCTGGAGAAGTGTACGGTGTGTTCTGAAACATCTAAAAAACACAGCTTGGAGAGCATAGGGCACTTCCACTCATGGGCGTATAAATTGGGAAAACTAAAAATCAGCAAGACACAGGCACCCCAAAGTTTAGGGCTGCTCTGTTGACAAGAACCCCCACTTCATTACACCTTAAATATCCTAGGAAAGAGAAAAATGGATAAAGAAGTTGTGGTCCTCATGTACAATGGAATATCACTCAGCCATGAAATCAACGTCATAAGGCTAGTAGCAGCACGATGAGTGGATTTAGGTACGACGATTCTAAGTGAAATAAGTCAAACAGAAAAAGACACTTATCATAAGTTATCCCTTATAGAGGGAATGTAAAAACCGCTACACTTGAACTGAATTACAAAACAGAACAGAGTCACACGTTTAGAAAACACACTATGGCTGCTGAACGGGAAAGGTGAGGTGGGGTGATGCATAAAACAAGGGTTTCAAATTAGCTCCGATACCGTTCCATAAACCCAATATGTAAGAGACAAGACCTATTCCTTTTTCAGTGAACTGGACTCAACACCCCCTATTCACCGCACAAGAATATATCTGACTAGTAAGAATCTTCAAACCTATGTATTGATATCTCTCCGTAAGTGAGTCAAGGGGGTGTAAAGCGGCATAAACACAGCCGTGAAAAGCAGCTAAACCCCATTATAAAAATAAATTACTTTTCAAAACCCGTGAAACAAAGACAGTGAAAGAGAGAGAAATTCTTACAAAATTCGTTCAGGGGCTGTGATGCAAGCTGGATTGACCATATCTAGACCCACAGCTGATTGAGACATAAGGGTGGACACTCTTGGGGCTGAGAGGTTCGGTGAGGTTGGGTGAGCCAACGCAGACCCTTTCAAGTAATACTGCATGGTACCCATCCCATGGGTCCCAAATCTCCAGGTTCAAGGGCATCTTCCTACGTCGAAAACAGGCATGAGAAACCCAGAAGATGGTACACCGTGTGATCGGGAAAGGTTTCTAAAACGCACCTCATTTCTCATCTCCTTTGCTCGGGTTCGCCATTCCAGCCGATTTACTAGCCATCTCCCTCCTTGGAGAATCAGCACCTTTAACCTCCTGTTCCGTACAGGTTGCAATTTGTCCTGAGGATGAACGGGAAGAGGGGGAACCAATGAGAGACTAGCTCTAGGTGTTGGGACAGGCACAGGTCACTCTATTTTCCCATCAGGAAGAAGAATTAAGCACAAGCTCAGCCTGCCCCCCAGAACCAGAAGAGGGCCTGAAGCAATCCTGCGCTTTTGCGGCCAGCTCCCAAAAAAGCGAGTTGAAAAATGGAGCTCAGGGGCACTGCAATTCACAAACCTGCAGAGTTTTAAATGATACCTCTCGTCCACAAATATACTAAGGGAAGGCAACGAAGAGGCTTTGAAAGCAAGGCAGAATTGCAGGAAACAGATTTCAGGAGGTAGATTCGAATCGCCTTGAAAGCACATGAAAAGCGGCAAAACGTGGACAATGATGCCCTTGGCCAAAAAGGGCGTATGCGTTTTTTCCTGAATATATTCAGGAAAAAACGCATACGCCCTTTTTGGCCAACCAAGCAACCTGGAAAGGCCAATCAGCGCTCCAAAGAAGTCTCGCTTCCCAGCGGGCAAAAGGGCCATGCGGAAAAAAGTGTCCAAACCAGAAATGCAGGACCGGCCATGGAGAAATGGGAGCCTTGCTACGCTGATGGGTGGGATGTAAATTGCCAACAGCCACTCTGGAGAAGTGTACGGTGTGTTCTGAAACATCTAAAAAACACAGCTTGGAGAGCATAGGGCACTTCCACTCATGGGCGTATAAATTGGGAAAACTAAAAATCAGCAAGACACAGGCACCCCAAAGTTTAGGGCTGCTCTGTTGACAAGAACCCCCACTTCATTACACCTTAAATATCCTAGGAAAGAGAAAAATGGATAAAGAAGTTGTGGTCCTCATGTACAATGGAATATCACTCAGCCATGAAATCAACGTCATAAGGCTAGTAGCAGCACGATGAGTGGATTTAGGTACGACGATTCTAAGTGAAATAAGTCACACAGAAAAAGACACTTATCATAAGATATCACTTAGAGAGGGAATGTAAAAACCGCTACACTTGAACTGAATTACAAAACAGAACAGAGTCACACGTTTAGAAAACACACTATGGCTGCTGAACGGGAAAGGTGAGGTGGGGTGATGCATAAAACAAGGGTTTCAAATTAGCTCCGATACCGTTCCATAAACCCAATATGTAAGAGACAAGACCTATTCCTTTTTCAGTGAACTGGACTCAACACCCCCTATTCACCGCACAAGAATATATCTGACTAGTAAGAATCTTCAAACCTATGTATTGATATCTCTCCGTAAGTGAGTCAAGGGGGTGTAAAGCGGCATAAACACAGCCGTGAAAAGCAGCTAAACCCCATTATAAAAATAAATTACTTTTCAAAACCCGTGAAACAAAGACAGTGAAAGAGAGAGAAATTCTTACAAAATTCGTTCAGGGGCTGTGATGCAACCTGGATTGACCATATCTAGACCCACAGCTGATTGAGACATAAGGGTGGACACTCTTGGGGCTGAGAGGTTCGGTGAGGTTGGGTGAGCCAACGCAGACCCTTTCAAGTAATACTGCATGGTACCCATCCCATGGGTCCCAAATCTCCAGGATCAAGGGCATCTTCCTACGTCGAAAACAGGCATGAGAAACCCAGAAGATGGTACACCGTGTGATCCGGAAAGGTTTCTAAAACGCACCTCATTTCTCATCTCCTTTGCTCGGGTTCGCCATTGCAGCTGATTTACTAGCCATCTCCCTCCTTGGAGAATCAGCACCTTTAACCTCCTGTTCCGTACAGGTTGCAATTTGTCCTGAGGATGAACGGGAAGAGGGGGAACCAATGAGAGACTAGCTCTAGGTGTTGGGACAGGCACAGGTCACTCTATTTTCCCATCAGGAAGAAGAATTAAGCACAAGCTCAGCCTGCCCCCCAGAACCAGAAGAGGGCCTGAAGCAATCCTGCGCTTTTGCGGCCAGCTCCCAAAAAAGCGAGTTGAAAAATGGAGCTCAGGGGCACTGCAATTCACAAACCTGCAGAGTTTTAAATGATACCTCTCGTCCACAAATATACTAAGGGAAGGCAACGAAGAGGCTTTGAAAGCAAGGCAGAATTGCAGGAAACAGATTTCAGGAGGTAGATTCGAATCGCCCTGAAAGCACAAGAAAAGCGGCAAAACGTGGACAATGATGCCCTTGGCCAAAAAGGGCGTATGCGTTTTTTCCTGAATATATTCAGGAAAAAACGCATACGCCCTTTTTGGCCAACCAAGCAACCTGGAAAGGCCAATCAGCGCTCCAAAGAAGTCTCGCTTCCCAGCGGGCAAAAGGGCCATGCGGAAAAAAGTGTCCAAACCAGAAATGCAGGACCGGCCATGGAGAAATGGGAGCCTTGCTACGCTGATGGGTGGGATGTAAATTGCCAACAGCCACTCTGGAGAAGTGTACGGTGTGTTTTGAAACATCTAAAAAACACAGCTTGGAGAGCATAGGGCACTTCCACTCATGGGCGTATAAATTGGGAAAACTAAAAATCAGCAAGACACAGGCACCCCAAAGTTTAGGGCTGCTCTGTTGACAAGAACCCCCAATTCATTACACCTTAAATATCCTAGGAAAGCGAAAAATGGATAAAGAAGTTGTGGTCCTCATGTACAATGGAATATCACTCAGCCATGAAATCAACGTCATAAGGCTAGTAGCAGCACGATGAGTGGATTTAGGTACGACGATTCTAAGTGAAATAAGTCACACAGAAAAAGACACTTATCATAAGATATCACTTAGAGAGGGAATGTAAAAATCGCTACACTTGAACTGAATTACAAAACAGAACAGAGTCACACGTTTAGAAAACACACTATGGCTGCTGAACGGGAAAGGTGAGGTGGGGTGATGCATAAAACAAGGGTTTCAAATTAGCTCCGATACCGTTCCATAAACCCAATATGTAAGAGACAAGACCTATTCCTTTGTCAGTGAACTGGACTCAACACCCCCTATTCACCGCACAAGAATATATCTGACTAGTAAGAATCTTCAAACCTATGTATTGATATCTCTCCGTAAGTGAGTCAAGGGGGTGTAAAGCGGCATAAACACAGCCGTGAAAAGCAGCTAAACCCCAATATAAAGATAAATTACTTTTCAAAACCCGTGAAACAAAGACAGTGAAAGAGAGAGAAATTCTTACAAAATTCGTTCAGGGGCTGTGATGCAACCTGGATTGACCATATCTAGACCCACAACTGATTGAGACATAAGGGTGGACACTCTTGGGGCTGAGAGGTTCGGTGAGGTTGGGTGAGCCAACGCAGACCCTTTCAAGTAATACTGCATGGTACCCATCCCATGGGTCCCAAATCTCCAGGTTCAAGGGCATCTTCCTACGTCGAAAACAGGCATGAGAAACCCAGAAGATGGTACACCGTGTGATCGGGAAAGGTTTCTAAAACGCACCTCATTTCTCATCTCCTTTGCTCGGGTTCGCCATTCCAGCCGATTTACTAGCCATCTCCCTCCTTGGAGAATCAGCACCTTTAACCTCCTGTTCCGTACAGGTTGCAATTTGTCCTGAGGATGAACGGGAAGAGGGGGAACCAATGAGAGACTAGCTCTAGGTGTTGGGACAGGCACAGGTCACTCTATTTTCCCATCAAGAAGAAGAATTAAGCACAAGCTCAGCCTGCCCCCCAGAACCAGAAGAGGGCCTGAAGCAATCCGGCGCTTTTGCGGCCAGCTCCCAAAAAAGCGAGTTGAAAAATGGAGCTCAGGGGCACTGCAATTCACAGACCTGCAGAGTTTTAAATGATACCTCTCGTCCACAAATATACTAAGGGAAGGCAACGAAGAGGCTTTGAAAGCAAGGCAGAATTGCAGGAAACAGATTTCAGGAGGTAGATTCGAATCGCCTTGAAAGCACATGAAAAGCGGCAAAACGTGGACAATGATGCCCTTGGCCAAAAAGGGCGTATGCGTTTTTTCCTGAATATATTCAGGAAAAAACGCATACGCCCTTTTTGGCCAACCAAGCAACCTGGAAAGGCCAATCAGCGCTCCAAAGAAGTCTTGCTTCCCAGCGGGCAAAAGGGCCATGCGGAAAAAAGTGTCCAAACCAGAAATGCAGGACCGGCCATGGAGAAATGGGAGCCTTGCTACGCTGATGGGTGGGATGTAAATTGCCAACAGCCACTCTGGAGAAGTGTACGGTGTGTTCTGAAACATCTAAAAAACACAGCTTGGAGAGCATAGGGCACTTCCACTCATGGGCGTATAAATTGGGAAAACTAAAAATCAGCAAGACACAGGCACCCCAAAGTTTAGGGCTGCTCTGTTGACAAGAACCCCCACTTCATTACACCTTAAATATCCTAGGAAAGAGAAAAATGGATAAAGAAGTTGTGGTCCTCATGTACAATGGAATATCACTCAGCCATGAAATCCACGTCATAAGGCTAGTAGCAGCACGATGAGTGGATTTAGGTACGACGATTCTAAGTGAAATAAGTCACACAGAAAAAGACACTTATCATAAGATATCACTTAGAGAGGGAATGTAAAAACCGCTACACTTGAACTGAATTACAAAACAGAACAGAGTCACACGTTTAGAAAACACACTATGGCTGCTGAACGGGAAAGGTGAGGTGGGGTGATGCATAAAACAAGGGTTTCAAATTAGCTCCGATACCGTTCCATAAACCCAATATGTAAGAGACAAGACCTATTCCTTTTTCAGTGAACTGGACTCAACACCCCCTATTCACCGCACAAGAATATATCTGACTAGTAAGAATCTTCAAACCTATGTATTGATATCTCTCCGTAAGTGAGTCAAGGGTGTGTAAAGCGGCATAAACACAGCCGTGAAAAGCAGCTAAACCCCATTAAAAAAATAAATTACTTTTCAAAACCCGTGAAACAAAGACAGTGAAAGAGAGAGAAATTCTTACAAAATTCGTTCAGGGGCTGTGATGCAACCTGGATTGACCATATCTAGACCCACAGCTGATTGAGACATAAGGGTGGACACTCTTGGGGCTGAGAGGTTCGGTGAGGTTGGGTGAGCCAACGCAGACCCTTTCAAGTAATACTGCATGGTACCCATCCCATGGGTCCCAAATCTCCAGGTTCAAGGGCATCTTCCTACGTCGAAAACAGGCATGAGAAACCCAGAAGATGGTACACCGTGTGATCGGGAAAGGTTTCTAAAACGCACCTCATTTCTCATCTCCTTTGCTCGGGTTCGCCATTCCAGCCGATTTACTAGCCATCTCCCTCCTTGGAGAATCAGCACCTTTAACCTCCTGTTCCGTACAGGTTGCAATTTGTCCTGAGGATGAACGGGAAGAGGGGGAACCAATGAGAGACTAGCTCTAGGTGTTGGGACAGGCACAGGTCACTCTATTTTCCCATCAGGAAGAAGAATTAAGCACAAGCTCAGCCTGCCCCCCAGAACCAGAAGAGGGCCTGAAGCAATCCTGCGCTTTTGCGGCCAGCTCCCAAAAAAGCGAGTTGAAAAATGGAGCACAGGGGCACTGCAATTCACAAACCTGCAGAGTTTTAAATGATACCTCTCGTCCACAAATATACTAAGGGAAGGCAACGAAGAGGCTTTGAAAGCAAGGCAGAATTGCAGGAAACAGATTTCAGGAGGTAGATTCGAATCGCCTTGAAAGCACATGAAAAGCGGCAAAACGTGGACAATGATGCCCTTGGCCAAAAAGGGCGTATGCGTTTTTTCCTGAATATATTCAGGAAAACACGCATACGCCCTTTTTGGCCAACCAAGCAACCTGGAAAGGCCAATCAGTGCTCCAAAGAAGTCTCACTTCCCAGCGGGCAAAAGGGCCATGCGGAAAAAAGTGTCCAAACCAGAAATGCAGGACCGGCCATGGAGAAATGGGAGCCTTGCTACGCTGATGGGTGGGATGTAAATTGCCAACAGCCACTCTGGAGAAGTGTACGGTGTGTTCTGAAACATCTAAAAAACACAGCTTGGAGAGCATAGGGCACTTCCACTCATGGGCATATAAATTGGGAAAACTAAAAATCAGCAAGACACAGGCACCCCAAAGTTTAGGGCTGCTCTGTTGACAAGAACCCCCACTTCATTACACCTTAAATATCCTAGGAAAGAGAAAAATGGATAAAGAAGTTGTGGTCCTCATGTACAATGGAATATCACTCAGCCATGAAATCAACGTCATAAGGCTAGTAGCAGCACGATGAGTGGATTTAGGTACGACGATTCTAAGTGAAATAAGTCACACAGAAAAAGACACTTATCATAAGATATCACTTAGAGAGGGAATGTAAAAACCGCTACACTTGAACTGAATTACAAAACAGAACAGAGTCACACGTTTAGAAAACACACTATGGCTGCTGAACGGGAAAGGTGAGGTGGGGTGATGCATAAAACAAGGGTTTCAAATTAGCTCCGATACCGTTCCATAAACCCAATATGTAAGAGACAAGACCTATTCCTTTTTCAGTGAACTGGACTCAACACCCCCTATTCACCGCACAAGAATATATCTGACTAGTAAGAATCTTCAAACCTATGTATTGATATCTCTCCGTAAGTGAGTCAAGGGGGTGTAAAGCGGCATAAACACAGCCGTGAAAAGCAGCTAAACCCCAATATAAAAATAAATTACTTTTCAAAACCCGTGAAACAAAGACAGTGAAAGAGAGAGAAATTCTTACAAAATTCGTTCAGGGGCTGTGATGCAACCTGGATTGACCATATCTAGACCCACAGCTGATTGAGACATAAGGGTGGACACTCTTGGGGCTGAGAGGTTCGGTGAGGTTGGGTGAGCCAACGCAGACCCTTTCAAGTAATACTGCATGGTACCCATCCCATGGGTCCCAAATCTCCAGGTTCAAGGGCATCTTCCTACGTCGAAAACAGGCATGAGAAACCCAGAAGATGGTACACCGTGTGATCGGGAAAGGTTTCTAAAACGCACCTCATTTCTCATCTCCTTTGCTCGGGTTCGCCATTCCAGCCGATTTACTAGCCATCTCCCTCCTTGGAGAATCAGCACCTTTAACCTCCTGTTCCGTACAGGTTGCAATTTGTCCTGAGGATGAACGGGAAGAGGGGGAACCAATGAGAGACTAGCTCTAGGTGTTGGGACAGGCACAGGTCACTCTATTTTCCCATCAGGAAGAAGAATTAAGCACAAGCTCAGCCTGCCCCCCAGAACCAGAAGAGGGCCTGAAGCAATCCGGCGCTTTTGCGGCCAGCTCCCAAAAAAGCGAGTTGAAAAATGGAGCTCAGGGGCACTGCAATTCACAAACCTGCAGAGTTTTAAATGATACCTCTCGTCCACAAATATACTAAGGGAAGGCAACGAAGAGGCTTTGAAAGCAAGGCAGAATTGCAGGAAACAGATTTCAGGAGGTAGATTCGAATCGCCTTGAAAGCACATGAAAAGCGGCAAAACGTGGACAATGATGCCCTTGGCCAAAAAGGGCGTATGCGTTTTTTCCTGAATATATTCAGGAAAAAACGCATACGCCCTTTTTGGCCAACCAAGCAACCTGGAAAGGCCAATCAGCGCTCCAAAGAAGTCTCGCTTCCCAGCGGGCAAAAGGGCCATGCGGAAAAAAGTGTCCAAACCAGAAATGCAGGACCGGCCATGGAGAAATGGGAGCCTTGCTACGCTGATGGGTGGGATGTAAATTGCCAACAGCCACTCTGGAGAAGTGTACGGTGTGTTCTGAAACATCTAAAAAACACAGCTTGGAGAGCATAGGGCACTTCCACTCATGGGCGTATAAATTGGGAAAACTAAAAATCAGCAAGACACAGGCACCCCAAAGTTTAGGGCTGCTCTGTTGACAAGAACCCCCACTTCATTACACCTTAAATATCCTAGGAAAGAGAAAAATGGATAAAGAAGTTGTGGTCCTCATGTACAATGGAATATCACTCAGCCATGAAATCCACGTCATAAGGCTAGTAGCAGCACGATGAGTGGATTTAGGTACGACGATTCTAAGTGAAATAAGTCACACAGAAAAAGACACTTATCATAAGATATCACTTAGAGAGGGAATGTAAAAACCGCTACACTTGAACTGAATTACAAAACAGAACAGAGTCACACGTTTAGAAAACACACTATGGCTGCTGAACGGGAAAGGTGAGGTGGGGTGATGCATAAAACAAGGGTTTCAAATTAGCTCCGATACCGTTCCATAAACCCAATATGTAAGAGACAAGACCTATTCCTTTTTCAGTGAACTGGACTCAACACCCCCTATTCACCGCACAAGAATATATCTGACTAGTAAGAATCTTCAAACCTATGTATTGATATCTCTCCGTAAGTGAGTCAAGGGTGTGTAAAGCGGCATAAACACAGCCGTGAAAAGCAGCTAAACCCCATTATAAAAATAAATTACTTTTCAAAACCCGTGAAACAAAGACAGTGAAAGAGAGAGAAATTCTTACAAAATTCGTTCAGGGGCTGTGATGCAACCTGGATTGACCATATCTCGACCCACAGCTGATTGAGACATAAGGGTGGACACTCTTGGGGCTGAGAGGTTCGGTGAGGTTGGGTGAGCCAACGCAGACCCTTTCAAGTAATACTGCATGGTACCCATCCCATGGGTCCCAAATCTCCAGGTTCAAGGGCATCTTCCTACGTCGAAAACAGGCATGAGAAACCCAGAAGATGGTACACCGTGTGATCCGGAAAGGTTTCTAAAACGCACCTCATTTCTCATCTCCTTTGCTCGGGTTCGCCATTGCAGCTGATTTACTAGCCATCTCCCTCCTTGGAGAATCAGCACCTTTAACCTCCTGTTCCGTACAGGTTGCAATTTGTCCTGAGGATGAACGGGAAGAGGGGGAACCAATGAGAGACTAGCTCTAGGGGTTGGGACAGGCACAGGTCACTCTATTTTCCCATCAGGAAGAAGAATTAAGCACAAGCTCAGCCTGCCCCCCAGAACCAGAAGAGGGCCTGAAGCAATCCTGCGCTTTTGCGGCCAGCTCCCAAAAAAGCGAGTTGAAAAATGGAGCACAGGGGCACTGCAATTCACAAACCTGCAGAGTTTTAAATGATACCTCTCGTCCACAAATATACTAAGGGAAGGCAACGAAGAGGCTTTGAAAGCAAGGCAGAATTGCAGGAAACAGATTTCAGGAGGTAGATTCGAATCGCCTTGAAAGCACATGAAAAGCGGCAAAACGTGGACAATGATGCCCTTGGCCAAAAAGGGCGTATGCGTTTTTTCCTGAATATATTCAGGAAAAAACGCATACGCCCTTTTTGGCCAACCAAGCAACCTGGAAAGGCCAATCAGTGCTCCAAAGAAGTCTCGCTTCCCAGCGGGCAAAAGGGCCATGCGGAAAAAAGTGTCCAAACCAGAAATGCAGGACCGGCCATGGAGAAATGGGAGCCTTGCTACGCTGATGGGTGGGATGTAAATTGCCAACAGCCACTCTGGAGAAGTGTACGGTGTGTTCTGAAACATCTAAAAAACACAGCTTGGAGAGCATAGGGCACTTCCACTCATGGGCGTATAAATTGGGAAAACTAAAAATCAGCAAGACACAGGCACCCCAAAGTTTAGGGCTGCTCTGTTGACAAGAACCCCCACTTCATTACACCTTAAATATCCTAGGAAAGAGAAAAATGGATAAAGAAGTTGTGGTCCTCATGTACAATGGAATATCACTCAGCCATGAAATCAACGTCATAAGGCTAGTAGCAGCACGATGAGTGGATTTAGGTACGACGATTCTAAGTGAAATAAGTCACACAGAAAAAGACACTTATCATAAGATATCACTTAGAGAGGGAATGTAAAAACCGCTACACTTGAACTGAATTACAAAACAGAACAGAGTCACACGTTTAGAAAACACACTATGGCTGCTGAACGGGAAAGGTGAGGTGGGGTGATGCATAAAACAAGGGTTTCAAATTAGCTCCGATACCGTTCCATAAACCCAATATGTAAGAGACAAGACCTATTCCTTTTTCAGTGAACTGGACTCAACACCCCCTATTCACCGCACAAGAATATATCTGACTAGTAAGAATCTTCAAACCTATGTATTGATATCTCTCCGTAAGTGAGTCAAGGGGGTGTAAAGCGGCATAAACACAGCCGTGAAAAGCAGCTAAACCCCAATATAAAAATAAATTACTTTTCAAAACCCGTGAAACAAAGACAGTGAAAGAGAGAGAAATTCTTACAAAATTCGTTCAGGGGCTGTGATGCAACCTGGATTGACCATATCTAGACCCACAGCTGATTGAGACATAAGGGTGGACACTCTTGGGGCTGAGAGGTTCGGTGAGGTTGGGTGAGCCAACGCAGACCCTTTCAAGTAATACTGCATGGTACCCATCCCATGGGTCCCAAATCTCCAGGTTCAAGGGCATCTTCCTACGTCGAAAACAGGCATGAGAAACCCAGAAGATGGTACACCGTGTGATCCGGAAAGGTTTCTAAAACGCACCTCATTTCTCATCTCCTTTGCTCGGGTTCGCCATTCCAGCCGATTTACTAGCCATCTCCCTCCTTGGAGAATCAGCACCTTTAACCTCCTGTTCCGTACAGGTTGCAATTTGTCCTGAGGATGAACGGGAAGAGGGGGAACCAATGAGAGACTAGCTCTAGGTGTTGGGACAGGCACAGGTCACTCTATTTTCCCATCAGGAAGAAGAATTAAGCACAAGCTCAGCCTGCCCCCCAGAACCAGAAGAGGGCCTGAAGCAATCCGGCGCTTTTGCGGCCAGCTCCCAAAAAAGCGAGTTGAAAAATGGAGCTCAGGGGCACTGCAATTCACAAACCTGCAGAGTTTTAAATGATACCTCTCGTCCACAAATATACTAAGGGAAGGCAACGAAGAGGCTTTGAAAGCAAGGCAGAATTGCAGGAAACAGATTTCAGGAGGTAGATTCGAATCGCCTTGAAAGCACATGAAAAGCGGCAAAACGTGGACAATGATGCCCTTGGCCAAAAAGGGCGTATGCGTTTTTTCCTGAATATATTCAGGAAAAAACGCATACGCCCTTTTTGGCCAACCAAGCAACCTGGAAAGGCCAATCAGTGCTCCAAAGAAGTCTCGCTTCCCAGCGGGCAAAAGGGCCATGCGGAAAAAAGTGTCCAAACCAGAAATGCAGGACCGGCCATGGAGAAATGGGAGCCTTGCTACGCTGATGGGTGGGATGTAAATTGCCAACAGCCACTCTGGAGAAGTGTACGGTGTGTTCTGAAACATCTAAAAAACACAGCTTGGAGAGCATAGGGCACTTCCACTCATGGGCGTATAAATTGGGAAAACTAAAAATCAGCAAGACACAGGCACCCCAAAGTTTAGGGCTGCTCTGTTGACAAGAACCCCCACTTCATTACACCTTAAATATCCTAGGAAAGAGAAAAATGGATAAAGAAGTTGTGGTCCTCATGTACAATGGAATATCACTCAGCCATGAAATCAACGTCATAAGGCTAGTAGCAGCACGATGAGTGGATTTAGGTACGACGATTCTAAGTGAAATAAGTCACACAGAAAAAGACACTTATCATAAGATATCACTTAGAGAGGGAATGTAAAAACCGCTACACTTGAACTGAATTACAAAACAGAACAGAGTCACACGTTTAGAAAACACACTATGGCTGCTGAACGGGAAAGGTGAGGTGGGGTGATGCATAAAACAAGGGTTTCAAATTAGCTCCGATACCGTTCCATAAACCCAATATGTAAGAGACAAGACCTATTCCTTTTTCAGTGAACTGGACTCAACACCCCCTATTCACCGCACAAGAATATATCTGACTAGTAAGAATCTTCAAACCTATGTATTGATATCTCTCCGTAAGTGAGTCAAGGGGGTGTAAAGCGGCATAAACACAGCCGTGAAAAGCAGCTAAACCCCAATATAAAAATAAATTACTTTTCAAAACCCGTGAAACAAAGACAGTGAAAGAGAGAGAAATTCTTACAAAATTCGTTCAGGGGCTGTGATGCAACCTGGATTGACCATATCTAGACCCACAGCTGATTGAGACATAAGGGTGGACACTCTTGGGGCTGAGAGGTTCGGTGAGGTTGGGTGAGCCAACGCAGACCCTTTCAAGTAATACTGCATGGTACCCATCCCATGGGTCCCAAATCTCCAGGTTCAAGGGCATCTTCCTACGTCGAAAACAGGCATGAGAAACCCAGAAGATGGTACACCGTGTGATCGGGAAAGGTTTCTAAAACGCACCTCATTTCTCATCTCCTTTGCTCGGGTTCGCCATTCCAGCCGATTTACTAGCCATCTCCCTCCTTGGAGAATCAGCACCTTTAACCTCCTGTTCCGTACAGGTTGCAATTTGTCCTGAGGATGAACGGGAAGAGGGGGAACCAATGAGAGACTAGCTCTAGGTGTTGGGACAGGCACAGGTCACTCTATTTTCCCATCAGGAAGAAGAATTAAGCACAAGCTCAGCCTGCCCCCCAGAACCAGAAGAGGGCCTGAAGCAATCCTGCGCTTTTGCGGCCAGCTCCCAAAAAAGCGAGTTGAAAAATGGAGCACAGGGGCACTGCAATTCACAAACCTGCAGAGTTTTAAATGATACCTCTCGTCCACAAATATACTAAGGGAAGGCAACGAAGAGGCTTTGAAAGCAAGGCAGAATTGCAGGAAACAGATTTCAGGAGGTAGATTCGAATCGCCTTGAAAGCACATGAAAAGCGGCAAAACGTGGACAATGATGCCCTTGGCCAAAAAGGGCGTATGCGTTTTTTCCTGAATATATTCAGGAAAAAACGCATACGCCCTTTTTGGCCAACCAAGCAACCTGGAAAGGCCAATCAGTGCTCCAAAGAAGTCTCGCTTCCCAGCGGGCAAAAGGGCCATGCGGAAAAAAGTGTCCAAACCAGAAATGCAGGACCGGCCATGGAGAAATGGGAGCCTTGCTACGCTGATGGGTGGGATGTAAATTGCCAACAGCCACTCTGGAGAAGTGTACGGTGTGTTCTGAAACATCTAAAAAACACAGCTTGGAGAGCATAGGGCACTTCCACTCATGGGCGTATAAATTGGGAAAACTAAAAATCAGCAAGACACAGGCACCCCAAAGTTTAGGGCTGCTCTGTTGACAAGAACCCCCACTTCATTACACCTTAAATATCCTAGGAAAGAGAAAAATGGATAAAGAAGTTGTGGTCCTCATGTACAATGGAATATCACTCAGCCATGAAATCAACGTCATAAGGCTAGTAGCAGCACGATGAGTGGATTTAGGTACGACGATTCTAAGTGAAATAAGTCACACAGAAAAAGACACTTATCATAAGATATCACTTAGAGAGGGAATGTAAAAACCGCTACACTTGAACTGAATTACAAAACAGAACAGAGTCACACGTTTAGAAAACACACTATGGCTGCTGAACGGGAAAGGTGAGGTGGGGTGATGCATAAAACAAGGGTTTCAAATTAGCTCCGATACCGTTCCATAAACCCAATATGTAAGAGACAAGACCTATTCCTTTTTCAGTGAACTGGACTCAACACCCCCTATTCACCGCACAAGAATATATCTGACTAGTAAGAATCTTCAAACCTATGTATTGATATCTCTCCGTAAGTGAGTCAAGGGGGTGTAAAGCGGCATAAACACAGCCGTGAAAAGCAGCTAAACCCCAATATAAAAATAAATTACTTTTCAAAACCCGTGAAACAAAGACAGTGAAAGAGAGAGAAATTCTTACAAAATTCGTTCAGGGGCTGTGATGCAACCTGGATTGACCATATCTAGACCCACAGCTGATTGAGACATAAGGGTGGACACTCTTGGGGCTGAGAGGTTCGGTGAGGTTGGGTGAGCCAACGCAGACCCTTTCAAGTAATACTGCATGGTACCCATCCCATGGGTCCCAAATCTCCAGGTTCAAGGGCATCTTCCTACGTCGAAAACAGGCATGAGAAACCCAGAAGATGGTACACCGTGTGATCGGGAAAGGTTTCTAAAACGCACCTCATTTCTCATCTCCTTTGCTCGGGTTCGCCATTCCAGCCGATTTACTAGCCATCTCCCTCCTTGGAGAATCAGCACCTTTAACCTCCTGTTCCGTACAGGTTGCAATTTGTCCTGAGGATGAACGGGAAGAGGGGGAACCAATGAGAGACTAGCTCTAGGTGTTGGGACAGGCACAGGTCACTCTATTTTCCCATCAGGAAGAAGAATTAAGCACAAGCTCAGCCTGCCCCCCAGAACCAGAAGAGGGCCTGAAGCAATCCGGCGCTTTTGCGGCCAGCTCCCAAAAAAGCGAGTTGAAAAATGGAGCTCAGGGGCACTGCAATTCACAAACCTGCAGAGTTTTAAATGATACCTCTCGTCCACAAATATACTAAGGGAAGGCAACGAAGAGGCTTTGAAAGCAAGGCAGAATTGCAGGAAACAGATTTCAGGAGGTAGATTCGAATCGCCTTGAAAGCACATGAAAAGCGGCAAAACGTGGACAATGATGCCCTTGGCCAAAAAGGGCGTATGCGTTTTTTCCTGAATATATTCAGGAAAAAACGCATACGCCCTTTTTGGCCAACCAAGCAACCTGGAAAGGCCAATCAGCGCTCCAAAGAAGTCTCGCTTCCCAGCGGGCAAAAGGGCCATGCGGAAAAAAGTGTCCAAACCAGAAATGCAGGACCGGCCATGGAGAAATGGGAGCCTTGCTACGCTGATGGGTGGGATGTAAATTGCCAACAGCCACTCTGGAGAAGTGTACGGTGTGTTCTGAAACATCTAAAAAACACAGCTTGGAGAGCATAGGGCACTTCCACTCATGGGCGTATAAATTGGGAAAACTAAAAATCAGCAAGACACAGGCACCCCAAAGCTTAGGGCTGCTCTGTTGACAAGAACCCCCACTTCATTACACCTTAAATATCCTAGGAAAGAGAAAAATGGATAAAGAAGTGGTGGTCCTCATGTACAATGGAATATCACTCAGCCATGAAATCCACGTCATAAGGCTAGTAGCAGCACGATGAGTGGATTTAGGTACGACGATTCTAAGTGAAATAAGTCACACAGAAAAAGACACTTATCATAAGATATCACTTAGAGAGGGAATGTAAAAACCGCTACACTTGAACTGAATTACAAAACAGAACAGAGTCACACGTTTAGAAAACACACTATGGCTGCTGAACGGGAAAGGTGAGGTGGGGTGATGCATAAAACAAGGGTTTCAAATTAGCTCCGATACCGTTCCATAAACCCAATATGTAAGAGACAAGACCTATTCCTTTTTCAGTGAACTGGACTCAACACCCCCTATTCACCGCACAAGAATATATCTGACTAGTAAGAATCTTCAAACCTATGTATTGATATCTCTCCGTAAGTGAGTCAAGGGTGTGTAAAGCGGCATAAACACAGCCGTGAAAAGCAGCTAAACCCCATTATAAAAATAAATTACTTTTCAAAACCCGTGAAACAAAGACAGTGAAAGAGAGAGAAATTCTTACAAAATTCGTTCAGGGGCTGTGATGCAACCTGGATTGACCATATCTAGACCCACAGCTGATTGAGACATAAGGGTGGACACTCTTGGGGCTGAGAGGTTCGGTGAGGTTGGGTGAGCCAACGCAGACCCTTTCAAGTAATACTGCATGGTACCCATCCCATGGGTCCCAAATCTCCAGGTTCAAGGGCATCTTCCTACGTCGAAAACAGGCATGAGAAACCCAGAAGATGGTACACCGTGTGATCGGGAAAGGTTTCTAAAACGCACCTCATTTCTCATCTCCTTTGCTCGGGTTCGCCATTCCAGCCGATTTACTAGCCATCTCCCTCCTTGGAGAATCAGCACCTTTAACCTCCTGTTCCGTACAGGTTGCAATTTGTCCTGAGGATGAACGGGAAGAGGGGGAACCAATGAGAGACTAGCTCTAGGTGTTGGGACAGGCACAGGTCACTCTATTTTCCCATCAGGAAGAAGAATTAAGCACAAGCTCAGCCTGCCCCCCAGAACCAGAAGAGGGCCTGAAGCAATCCTGCGCTTTTGCGGCCAGCTCCCAAAAAAGCGAGTTGAAAAATGGAGCACAGGCACTGCAATTCACAAACCTGCAGAGTTGTAAATGATACCTCTCGTCCACAAATATACTAAGGGAAGGCAACGAAGAGGCTTTGAAAGCAAGGCAGAATTGCAGGAAACAGATTTCAGGAGGTAGATTCGAATCGCCTTGAAAGCACATGAAAAGCGGCAAAACGTGGACAATGATGCCCTTGGCCAAAAAGGGCGTATGCGTTTTTTCCTGAATATATTCAGGAAAAAACGCATACGCCCTTTTTGGCCAACCAAGCAACCTGGAAAGGCCAATCAGTGCTCCAAAGAAGTCTCGCTTCCCAGCGGGCAAAAGGGCCATGCGGAAAAAAGTGTCCAAACCAGAAATGCAGGACCGGCCATGGAGAAATGGGAGCCTTGCTACGCTGATGGGTGGGATGTAAATTGCCAACAGCCACTCTGGAGAAGTGTACGGTGTGTTCTGAAACATCTAAAAAACACAGCTTGGAGAGCATAGGGCACTTCCACTCATGGGCGTATAAATTGGGAAAACTAAAAATCAGCAAGACACAGGCACCCCAAAGTTTAGGGCTGCTCTGTTGACAAGAACCCCCACTTCATTACACCTTAAATATCCTAGGAAAGAGAAAAATGGATAAAGAAGTTGTGGTCCTCATGTACAATGGAATATCACTCAGCCATGAAATCCACGTCATAAGGCTAGTAGCAGCACGATGAGTGGATTTAGGTACGACGATTCTAAGTGAAATAAGTCACACAGAAAAAGACACTTATCATAAGATATCACTTAGAGAGGGAATGTAAAAACCGCTACACTTGAACTGAATTACAAAACAGAACAGAGTCACACGTTTAGAAAACACACTATGGCTGCTGAACGGGAAAGGTGAGGTGGGGTGATGCATAAAACAAGGGTTTCAAATTAGCTCCGATACCGTTCCATAAACCCAATATGTAAGAGACAAGACCTATTCCTTTTTCAGTGAACTGGACTCAACACCCCCTATTCACCGCACAAGAATATATCTGACTAGTAAGAATCTTCAAACCTATGTATTGATATCTCTCCGTAAGTGAGTCAAGGGGGTGTAAAGCGGCATAAACACAGCCGTGAAAAGCAGCTAAACCCCAATATAAAAATAAATTACTTTTCAAAACCCGTGAAACAAAGACAGTGAAAGAGAGAGAAATTCTTACAAAATTCGTTCAGGGGCTGTGATGCAACCTGGATTGACCATATCTAGACCCACAGCTGATTGAGACATAAGGGTGGACACTCTTGGGGCTGAGAGGTTCGGTGAGGTTGGGTGAGCCAACGCAGACCCTTTCAAGTAATACTGCATGGTACCCATCCCATGGGTCCCAAATCTCCAGGTTCAAGGGCATCTTCCTACGTCGAAAACAGGCATGAGAAACCCAGAAGATGGTACACCGTGTGATCCGGAAAGGTTTCTAAAACGCACCTCATTTCTCATCTCCTTTGCTCGGGTTCGCCATTCCAGCCGATTTACTAGCCATCTCCCTCCTTGGAGAATCAGCACCTTTAACCTCCTGTTCCGTACAGGTTGCAATTTGTCCTGAGGATGAACGGGAAGAGGGGGAACCAATGAGAGACTAGCTCTAGGTGTTGGGACAGGCACAGGTCACTCTATTTTCCCATCAGGAAGAAGAATTAAGCACAAGCTCAGCCTGCCCCCCAGAACCAGAAGAGGGCCTGAAGCAATCCGGCGCTTTTGCGGCCAGCTCCCAAAAAAGCGAGTTGAAAAATGGAGCTCAGGGGCACTGCAATTCACAAACCTGCAGAGTTTTAAATGATACCTCTCGTCCACAAATATACTAAGGGAAGGCAACGAAGAGGCTTTGAAAGCAAGGCAGAATTGCAGGAAACAGATTTCAGGAGGTAGATTCGAATCGCCTTGAAAGCACATGAAAAGCGGCAAAACGTGGACAATGATGCCCTTGGCCAAAAAGGGCGTATGCGTTTTTTCCTGAATACATTCAGGAAAAAACGCATACGCCCTTTTTGGCCAACCAAGCAACCTGGAAAGGCCAATCAGCGCTCCAAAGAAGTCTCGCTTCCCAGCGGGCAAAAGGGCCATGCGGAAAAAAGTGTCCAAAGCAGAAATGCAGGACCGGCCATGGAGAAATGGGAGCCTTGCTACGCTGATGGGTGGGATGTAAATTGCCAACAGCCACTCTGGAGAAGTGTACGGTGTGTTCTGAAACATCTAAAAAACACAGCTTGGAGAGCATAGGGCACTTCCACTCATGGGCGTATAAATTGGGAAAACTAAAAATCAGCAAGACACAGCCACCCCAAAATTTAGGGCTGCTCTGTTGACAAGAACCCCCACTTCATTACACCTTAAATATCCTAGGAAAGAGAAAAATGGATAAAGAAGTTGTGGTCCTCATGTACAATGGAATATCACTCAGCCATGAAATCAACGTCATAAGGCTAGTAGCAGCACGATGAGTGGATATAGGTACGACGATTCTAAGTGAAATAAGTCACACAGAAAAAGACACTTATCATAAGATATCACTTAGAGAGGGAATGTAAAAACCGCTACACTTGAACTGAATTACAAAACAGAACAGAGTCACACGTTTAGAAAACACACTATGGCTGCTGAACGGGAAAGGTGAGGTGGGGTGATGCATAAAACAAGGGTTTCAAATTAGCTCCGATACCGTTCCATAAACCCAATATGTAAGAGACAAGACCTATTCCTTTTTCAGTGAACTGGACTCAACACCCCCTATTCACCGCACAAGAATATATCTGACTAGTAAGAATCTTCAAACCTATGTATTGATATCTCTCCGTAAGTGAGTCAAGGGGGTGTAAAGCGGCATAAACACAGCCGTGAAAAGCAGCTAAACCCCAATATAAAAATAAATTACTTTTCAAAACCCGTGAAACAAAGACAGTGAAAGAGAGAGAAATTCTTACAAAATTCGTTCAGGGGCTGTGATGCAACCTGGATTGACCATATCTAGACCCACAGCTGATTGAGACATAAGGGTGGACACTCTTGGGGCTGAGAGGTTCGGTGAGGTTGGGTGAGCCAACGCAGACCCTTTCAAGTAATACTGCATGGTACCCATCCCATGGGTCCCAAATCTCCAGGTTCAAGGGCATCTTCCTACGTCGAAAACAGGCATGAGAAACCCAGAAGATGGTACACCGTGTGATCGGGAAAGGTTTCTAAAACGCACCTCATTTCTCATCTCCTTTGCTCGGGTTCGCCATTCCAGCCGATTTACTAGCCATCTCCCTCCTTGGAGAATCAGCACCTTTAACCTCCTGTTCCGTACAGGTTGCAATTTGTCCTGAGGATGAACGGGAAGAGGGGGAACCAATGAGAGACTAGCTCTAGGTGTTGGGACAGGCACAGGTCACTCTATTTTCCCATCAGGAAGAAGAATTAAGCACAAGCTCAGCCTGCCCCCCAGAACCAGAAGAGGGCCTGAAGCAATCCGGCGCTTTTGCGGCCAGCTCCCAAAAAAGCGAGTTGAAAAATGGAGCACAGGGGCACTGCAATTCACAAACCTGCAGAGTTTTAAATGATACCTCTCGTCCACAAATATACTAAGGGAAGGCAACGAAGAGGCTTTGAAAGCAAGGCAGAATTGCAGGAAACAGATTTCAGGAGGTAGATTCGAATCGCCTTGAAAGCACATGAAAAGCGGCAAAACGTGGACAATGATGCCCTTGGCCAAAAAGGGCGTATGCGTTTTTTCCTGAATATATTCAGGAAAAAACGCATACGCCCTTTTTGGCCAACCAAGCAACCTGGAAAGGCCAATCAGCGCTCCAAAGAAGTCTCGCTTCCCAGCGGGCAAAAGGGCCATGCGGAAAAAAGTGTCCAAACCAGAAATGCAGGACCGGCCATGGAGAAATGGGAGCCTTGCTACGCTGATGGGTGGGATGTAAATTGCCAACAGCCACTCTGGAGAAGTGTACGGTGTGTTCTGAAACATCTAAAAAACACAGCTTGGAGAGCATAGGGCACTTCCACTCATGGGCGTATAAATTGGGAAAACTAAAAATCAGCAAGACACAGGCACCCCAAAGTTTAGGGCTGCTCTGTTGACAAGAACCCCCACTTCATTACACCTTAAATATCCTAGGAAAGAGAAAAATGGATAAAGAAGTTGTGGTCCTCATGTACAATGGAATATCACTCAGCCATGAAATCCACGTCATAAGGCTAGTAGCAGCACGATGAGTGGATTTAGGTACGACGATTCTAAGTGAAATAAGTCACACAGAAAAAGACACTTATCATAAGATATCACTTAGAGAGGGAATGTAAAAACCGCTACACTTGAACTGAATTACAAAACAGAACAGAGTCACACGTTTAGAAAACACACTATGGCTGCTGAACGGGAAAGGTGAGGTGGGGTGATGCATAAAACAAGGGTTTCAAATTAGCTCCGATACCGTTCCATAAACCCAATATGTAAGAGACAAGACCTATTCCTTTTTCAGTGAACTGGACTCAACACCCCCTATTCACCGCACAAGAATATATCTGACTAGTAAGAATCTTCAAACCTATGTATTGATATCTCTCCGTAAGTGAGTCAAGGGGGTGTAAAGCGGCATAAACACAGCCGTGAAAAGCAGCTAAACCCCAATATAAAAATAAATTACTTTTCAAAACCCGTGAAACAAAGACAGTGAAAGAGAGAGAAATTCTTACAAAATTCGTTCAGGGGCTGTGATGCAACCTGGATTGACCATATCTAGACCCACAGCTGATTGAGACATAAGGGTGGACACTCTTGGGGCTGAGAGGTTCGGTGAGGTTGGGTGAGCCAACGCAGACCCTTTCAAGTAATACTGCATGGTACCCATCCCATGGGTCCCAAATCTCCAGGTTCAAGGGCATCTTCCTACGTCGAAAACAGGCATGAGAAACCCAGAAGATGGTACACCGTGTGATCCGGAAAGGTTTCTAAAACGCACCTCATTTCTCATCTCCTTTGCTCGGGTTCGCCATTCCAGCCGATTTACTAGCCATCTCCCTCCTTGGAGAATCAGCACCTTTAACCTCCTGTTCCGTACAGGTTGCAATTTGTCCTGAGGATGAACGGGAAGAGGGGGAACCAATGAGAGACTAGCTCTAGGTGTTGGGACAGGCACAGGTCACTCTATTTTCCCATCAGGAAGAAGAATTAAGCACAAGCTCAGCCTGCCCCCCAGAACCAGAAGAGGGCCTGAAGCAATCCGGCGCTTTTGCGGCCAGCTCCCAAAAAAGCGAGTTGAAAAATGGAGCTCAGGGGCACTGCAATTCACAAACCTGCAGAGTTTTAAATGATACCTCTCGTCCACAAATATACTAAGGGAAGGCAACGAAGAGGCTTTGAAAGCAAGGCAGAATTGCAGGAAACAGATTTCAGGAGGTAGATTCGAATCGCCTTGAAAGCACATGAAAAGCGGCAAAACGTGGACAATGATGCCCTTGGCCAAAAAGGGCGTATGCGTTTTTTCCTGAATACATTCAGGAAAAAACGCATACGCCCTTTTTGGCCAACCAAGCAACCTGGAAAGGCCAATCAGCGCTCCAAAGAAGTCTCGCTTCCCAGCGGGCAAAAGGGCCATGCGGAAAAAAGTGTCCAAACCAGAAATGCAGGACCGGCCATGGAGAAATGGGAGCCTTGCTACGCTGATGGGTGGGATGTAAATTGCCAACAGCCACTCTGGAGAAGTGTACGGTGTGTTCTGAAACATCTAAAAAACACAGCTTGGAGAGCATAGGGCACTTCCACTCATGGGCGTATAATTTGGGAAAACTAAAAATCAGCAAGACACAGGCACCCCAAAGCTTAGGGCTGCTCTGTTGACAAGAACCCCCACTTCATTACACCTTAAATATCCTAGGAAAGAGAAAAATGGATAAAGAAGTGGTGGTCCTCATGTACAATGGAATATCACTCAGCCATGAAATCCACGTCATAAGGCTAGTAGCAGCACGATGAGTGGATTTAGGTACGACGATTCTAAGTGAAATAAGTCACACAGAAAAAGACACTTATCATAAGATATCACTTAGAGAGGGAATGTAAAAACCGCTACACTTGAACTGAATTACAAAACAGAACAGAGTCACACGTTTAGAAAACACACTATGGCTGCTGAACGGGAAAGGTGAGGTGGGGTGATGCATAAAACAAGGGTTTCAAATTAGCTCCGATACCGTTCCATAAACCCAATATGTAAGAGACAAGACCTATTCCTTTTTCAGTGAACTGGACTCAACACCCCCTATTCACCGCACAAGAATATATCTGACTAGTAAGAATCTTCAAACCTATGTATTGATATCTCTCCGTAAGTGAGTCAAGGGTGTGTAAAGCGGCATAAACACAGCCGTGAAAAGCAGCTAAACCCCATTATAAAAATAAATTACTTTTCAAAACCCGTGAAACAAAGACAGTGAAAGAGAGAGAAATTCTTACAAAATTCGTTCAGGGGCTGTGATGCAACCTGGATTGACCATATCTAGACCCACAGCTGATTGAGACATAAGGGTGGACACTCTTGGGGCTGAGAGGTTCGGTGAGGTTGGGTGAGCCAACGCAGACCCTTTCAAGTAATACTGCATGGTACCCATCCCATGGGTCCCAAATCTCCAGGTTCAAGGGCATCTTCCTACGTCGAAAACAGGCATGAGAAACCCAGAAGATGGTACACCGTGTGATCGGGAAAGGTTTCTAAAACGCACCTCATTTCTCATCTCCTTTGCTCGGGTTCGCCATTCCAGCCGATTTACTAGCCATCTCCCTCCTTGGAGAATCAGCACCTTTAACCTCCTGTTCCGTACAGGTTGCAATTTGTCCTGAGGATGAACGGGAAGAGGGGGAACCAATGAGAGACTAGCTCTAGGTGTTGGGACAGGCACAGGTCACTCTATTTTCCCATCAGGAAGAAGAATTAAGCACAAGCTCAGCCTGCCCCCCAGAACCAGAAGAGGGCCTGAAGCAATCCTGCGCTTTTGCGGCCAGCTCCCAAAAAAGCGAGTTGAAAAATGGAGCACAGGGGCACTGCAATTCACAAACCTGCAGAGTTTTAAATGATACCTCTCGTCCACAAATATACTAAGGGAAGGCAACGAAGAGGCTTTGAAAGCAAGGCAGAATTGCAGGAAACAGATTTCAGGAGGTAGATTCGAATCGCCTTGAAAGCACATGAAAAGCGGCAAAACGTGGACAATGATGCCCTTGGCCAAAAAGGGCGTATGCGTTTTTTCCTGAATATATTCAGGAAAAAACGCATACGCCCTTTTTGGCCAACCAAGCAACCTGGAAAGGCCAATCAGTGCTCCAAAGAAGTCTCGCTTCCCAGCGGGCAAAAGGGCCATGCGGAAAAAAGTGTCCAAACCAGAAATGCAGGACCGGCCATGGAGAAATGGGAGCCTTGCTACGCTGATGGGTGGGATGTAAATTGCCAACAGCCACTCTGGAGAAGTGTACGGTGTGTTCTGAAACATCTAAAAAACACAGCTTGGAGAGCATAGGGCACTTCCACTCATGGGCGTATAAATTGGGAAAACTAAAAATCAGCAAGACACAGGCACCCCAAAGTTTAGGGCTGCTCTGTTGACAAGAACCCCCACTTCATTACACCTTAAATATCCTAGGAAAGAGAAAAATGGATAAAGAAGTTGTGGTCCTCATGTACAATGGAATATCACTCAGCCATGAAATCAACGTCATAAGGCTAGTAGCAGCACGATGAGTGGATTTAGGTACGACGATTCTAAGTGAAATAAGTCACACAGAAAAAGACACTTATCATAAGATATCACTTAGAGAGGGAATGTAAAAACCGCTACACTTGAACTGAATTACAAAACAGAACAGAGTCACACGTTTAGAAAACACACTATGGCTGCTGAACGGGAAAGGTGAGGTGGGGTGATGCATAAAACAAGGGTTTCAAATTAGCTCCGATACCGTTCCATAAACCCAATATGTAAGAGACAAGACCTATTCTTTTTTCAGTGAACTGGACTCAACACCCCCTATTCACCGCACAAGAATATATCTGACTAGTAAGATTCTTCAAACCTATGTATTGATATCTCTCCGTAAGTGAGTCAAGGGGGTGTAAAGCGGCATAAACACAGCCGTGAAAAGCAGCTAAACCCCAATATAAAAATAAATTACTTTTCAAAACCCGTGAAACAAAGACAGTGAAAGAGAGAGAAATTCTTACAAAATTCGTTCAGGGGCTGTGATGCAACCTGGATTGACCATATCTAGACCCACAGCTGATTGAGACATAAGGGTGGACACTCTTGGGGCTGAGAGGTTCGGTGAGGTTGGGTGAGCCAACGCAGACCCTTTCAAGTAATACTGCATGGTACCCATCCCATGGGTCCCAAATCTCCAGGTTCAAGGGCATCTTCCTACGTCGAAAACAGGCATGAGAAACCCAGAAGATGGTACACCGTGTGATCGGGAAAGGTTTCTAAAACGCACCTCATTTCTCATCTCCTTTGCTCGGGTTCGCCATTCCAGCCGATTTACTAGCCATCTCCCTCCTTGGAGAATCAGCACCTTTAACCTCCTGTTCCGTACAGGTTGCAATTTGTCCTGAGGATGAAGGGGAAGAGGGGGAACCAATGAGAGACTAGCTCTAGGTGTTGGGACAGGCACAGGTCACTCTATTTTCCCATCAGGAAGAAGAATTAAGCACAAGCTCAGCCTGCCCCCCAGAACCAGAAGAGGGCCTGAAGCAATCCGGCGCTTTTGCGGCCAGCTCCCAAAAAAGCGAGTTGAAAAATGGAGCTCAGGGGCACTGCAATTCACAAACCTGCAGACTTTTAAATGATACCTCTCGTCCACAAATATACTAAGGGAAGGCAACGAAGAGGCTTTGAAAGCAAGGCAGAATTGCAGGAAACAGATTTCAGGAGGTAGATTCGAATCGCCTTGAAAGCACATGAAAAGCGGCAAAACGTGGACAATGATGCCCTTGGCCAAAAAGTGCGTATGCGTTTTTTCCTGAATATATTCAGGAAAAAACGCATACGCCCTTTTTGGCCAACCAAGCAACCTGGAAAGGCCAATCAGCGCTCCAAAGAAGTCTCGCTTCCCAGCGGGCAAAAGGGCCATGCGGAAAAAAGTGTCCAAACCAGAAATGCAGGACCGGCCATGGAGAAATGGGAGCCTTGCTACGCTGATGGGCGGGATGTAAATTGCCAACAGCCACTCTGGAGAAGTGTACGGTGTGTTCTGAAACATCTAAAAAACACAGCTTGGAGAGCATAGGGCACTTCCACTCATGGGCGTATAAATTGGGAAAACTAAAAATCAGCAAGACACAGGCACCCCAAAGTTTAGGGCTGCTCTGTTGACAAGAACCCCCACTTCATTACACCTTAAATATCCTAGGAAAGCGAAAAATGGATAAAGAAGTTGTGGTCCTCATGTACAATGGAATATCACTCAGCCATGAAATCAACGTCATAAGGCTAGTAGCAGCACGATGTGTGGATTTAGGTACGAGGATTCTAAGTGAAATAAGTCACACAGAAAAAGACACTTATCATAAGATATCACTTAGAGAGGGAATGTAAAAACCGCTACACTTGAACTGAATTACAAAACAGAACAGAGTCACACGTTTAGAAAACACACTATGGCTGCTGAACGGGAAAGGTGAGGTGGGGTGATGCATAAAACAAGGGTTTCAAATTAGCTCCGATACCGTTCCATAAACCCAATATGTAAGAGACAAGACCTATTCCTTTTTCAGTGAACTGGACTCAACACCCCCTATTCACCGCACAAGAATATATCTGACTAGTAAGAATCTTCAAACCTATGTATTGATATCTCTCCGTAAGTGAGTCAAGGGGGTGTAAAGCGGCATAAACACAGCCGTGAAAAGCAGCTAAACCCCAATATAAAAATAAATTACTTTTCAAAACCCGTGAAACAAAGACAGTGAAAGAGAGAGAAATTCTTACAAAATTCGTTCAGGGGCTGTGATGCAACCTGGATTGACCATATCTAGACCCACAGCTGATTGAGACATAAGGGTGGACACTCTTGGGGCTGAGAGGTTCGGTGAGGTTGGGTGAGCCAACGCAGACCCTTTCAAGTAATACTGCATGGTACCCATCCCATGGGTCCCAAATCTCCAGGTTCAAGGGCATCTTCCTACGTCGAAAACAGGCATGAGAAACCCAGAAGATGGTACACCGTGTGATCCGGAAAGGTTTCTAAAACGCACCTCATTTCTCATCTCCTTTGCTCGGGTTCGCCATTCCAGCCGATTTACTAGCCATCTCCCTCCTTGGAGAATCAGCACCTTTAACCTCCTGTTCCGTACAGGTTGCAATTTGTCCTGAGGATGAACGGGAAGAGGGGGAACCAATGAGAGACTAGCTCTAGGTGTTGGGACAGGCACAGGTCACTCTATTTTCCCATCAGGAAGAAGAATTAAGCACAAGCTCAGCCTGCCCCCCAGAACCAGAAGAGGGCCTGAAGCAATCCGGCGCTTTTGCGGCCAGCTCCCAAAAAAGCGAGTTGAAAAATGGAGCTCAGGGGCACTGCAATTCACAAACCTGCAGAGTTTTAAATGATACCTCTCGTCCACAAATATACTAAGGGAAGGCAACGAAGAGGCTTTGAAAGCAAGGCAGAATTGCAGGAAACAGATTTCAGGAGGTAGATTCGAATCGCCTTGAAAGCACATGAAAAGCGGCAAAACGTGGACAATGATGCCCTTGGCCAAAAAGGGCGTATGCGTTTTTTCCTGAATATATTCAGGAAAAAACGCATACGCCCTTTTTGGCCAACCAAGCAACCTGGAAAGGCCAATCAGCGCTCCAAAGAAGTCTCGCTTCCCAGCGGGCAAAAGGGCCATGCGGAAAAAAGTGTCCAAACCAGAAATGCAGGACCGGCCATGGAGAAATGGGAGCCTTGCTACGCTGATGGGTGGGATGTAAATTGCCAACAGCCACTCTGGAGAAGTGTACGGTGTGTTCTGAAACATCTAAAAAACACAGCTTGGAGAGCATAGGGCACTTCCACTCATGGGCGTATAAATTGGGAAAACTAAAAATCAGCAAGACACAGGCACCCCAAAGTTTAGGGCTGCTCTGTTGACAAGAACCCCCACTTCATTACACCTTAAATATCCTAGGAAAGCGAAAAATGGATAAAGAAGTTGTGGTCCTCATGTACAATGGAATATCACTCAGCCATGAAATCAACGTCATAAGGCTAGTAGCAGCACGATGAGTGGATTTAGGTACGACGATTCTAAGTGAAATAAGTCACACAGAAAAAGACACTTATCATAAGATATCACTTAGAGAGGGAATGTAAAAACCGCTACACTTGAACTGAATTACAAAACAGAACAGAGTCACACGTTTAGAAAACACACTATGGCTGCTGAACGGGAAAGGTGAGGTGGGGTGATGCATAAAACAAGGGTTTCAAATTAGCTCCGATACCGTTCCATAAACCCAATATGTAAGAGACAAGACCTATTCCTTTTTCAGTGAACTGGACTCAACACCCCCTATTCACCGCACAAGAATATATCTGACTAGTAAGAATCTTCAAACCTATGTATTGATATCTCTCCGTAAGTGAGTCAAGGGGGTGTAAAGCGGCATAAACACAGCCGTGAAAAGCAGCTAAACCCCAATATAAAAATAAATTACTTTTCAAAACCCGTGAAACAAAGACAGTGAAACAGAGAGAAATTCTTACAAAATTCGTTCAGGGGCTGTGATGCAACCTGGATTGACCATATCTAGACCCACAGCTGATTGAGACATAAGGGTGGACACTCTTGGGGCTGAGAGGTTCGGTGAGGTTGGGTGAGCCAACGCAGACCCTTTCAAGTAATACTGCATGGTACCCATCCCATGGGTCCCAAATCTCCAGGTTCAAGGGCATCTTCCTACGTCGAAAACAGGCATGAGAAACCCAGAAGATGGTACACCGTGTGATCCGGAAAGGTTTCTAAAACGCACCTCATTTCTCATCTCCTTTGCTCGGGTTTGCCATTCCAGCCGATTTACTAGCCATCTCCCTCCTTGGAGAATCAGCACCTTTAACCTCCTGTTCCGTACAGGTTGCAATTTGTCCTGAGGATGAACGGGAAGAGGGGGAACCAATGAGAGACTAGCTCTAGGTGTTGGGACAGGCACAGGTCACTCTATTTTCCCATCAGGAAGAAGAATTAAGCACAAGCTCAGCCTGCCCCCCAGAACCAGAAGAGGGCCTGAAGCAATCCGGCGCTTTTGCGGCCAGCTCCCAAAAAAGCGAGTTGAAAAATGGAGCTCAGGGGCACTGCAATTCACAAACCTGCAGAGTTTTAAATGATACCTCTCGTCCACAAATATACTAAGGGAAGGCAACGAAGAGGCTTTGAAAGCAAGGCAGAATTGCAGGAAACAGATTTCAGGAGGTAGATTCGAATCGCCTTGAAAGCACATGAAAAGCGGCAAAACGTGGACAATGATGCCCTTGGCCAAAAAGGGCGTATGCGTTTTTTCCTGAATATATTCAGGAAAAAACGCATACGCCCTTTTTGGCCAACCAAGCAACCTGGAAAGGCCAATCAGCGCTCCAAAGAAGTCTCGCTTCCCAGCGGGCAAAAGGGCCATGCGGAAAAAAGTGTCCAAACCAGAAATGCAGGACCGGCCATGGAGAAATGGGAGCCTTGCTACGCTGATGGGTGGGATGTAAATTGCCAACAGCCACTCTGGAGAAGTGTACGGTGTGTTCTGAAACATCTAAAAAACACAGCTTGGAGAGCATAGGGCACTTCCACTCATGGGCGTATAAATTGGGAAAACTAAAAATCAGCAAGACACAGGCACCCCAAAGTTTAGGGCTGCTCTGTTGACAAGAACCCCCACTTCATTACACCTTAAATATCCTAGGAAAGCGAAAAATGGATAAAGAAGTTGTGGTCCTCATGTACAATGGAATATCACTCAGCCATGAAATCCACGTCATAAGGCTAGTAGCAGGACGATGAGTGGATTTAGGTACGACGATTCTAAGTGAAATAAGTCACACAGAAAAAGACACTTATCATAAGATATCACTTAGAGAGGGAATGTAAAAACCGCTACACTTGAACTGAATTACAAAACAGAACAGAGTCACACGTTTAGAAAACACACTATGGCTGCTGAACGGGAAAGGTGAGGTGGGGTGATGCATAAAATAAGGGTTTCAAATTAGCTCCGATACCGTTCCATAAACCCAATATGTAAGAGACAAGACCTATTCCTTTTTCAGTGAACTGGACTCAACACCCCCTATTCACCGCACAAGAATATAACTGACTAGTAAGAATCTTCAAACCTATGTATTGATATCTCTCTGTAAGTGAGTCAGGGGGGTGTAAAGCGGCATAAACACAGCCGTGAAAAGCAGCTAAACCCCATTATAAAAATAAATTACTTTTCAAAACCCGTGAAACAAAGACAGTGAAAGAGAGAGAAATTCTTACAAAATTCGTTCAGGGGCTGTGATGCAACCTGGATTGACCATATCTAGACCCACAGCTGATTGAGACATAAGGGTGGACACTCTTGGGGCTGAGAGGTTCGGTGAGGTTGGGTGAGCCAACGCAGACCCTTTCAAGTAATACTGCATGGTACCCATCCCATGGGTCCCAAATCTCCAGGTTCAAGGGCATCTTCCTACGTCGAAAACAGGCATGAGAAACCCAGAAGATGGTACACCGTGTGATCGGGAAAGGTTTCTAAAACGCACCTCATTTCTCATCTCCTTTGCTCGGGTTCGCCATTCCAGCCGATTTACTAGCCATCTCCCTCCTTGGAGAATCAGCACCTTTAACCTCCTGTTCCGTACAGGTTGCAATTTGTCCTGAGGATGAACGGGAAGAGGGGGAACCAATGAGAGACTAGCTCTAGGTGTTGGGACAGGCACAGGTCACTCTATTTTCCCATCAGGAAGAAGAATTAAGCACAAGCTCAGCCTGCCCCCCAGAACCAGAAGAGGGCCTGAAGCAATCCTGCGCTTTTGCGGCCAGCTCCCAAAAAAGCGAGTTGAAAAATGGAGCTCAGGGGCACTGCAATTCACAAACCTGCAGAGTTTTAAATGATACCTCTCGTCCACAAATATATTAAGGGAAGGCAACGAAGAGGCTTTGAAAGCAAGGCAGAATTGCAGGAAACAGATTTCAGGAGGTAGATTCGAATCGCCTTGAAAGCACATGAAAAGCGGCAAAACGTGGACAATGATGCCCTTGGCCAAAAAGGGCGTATGCGTTTTTTCCTGAATATATTCAGGAAAAAACGCATACGCCCTTTTTGGCCAACCAAGCAACCTGGAAAGGCCAATCAGCGCTCCAAAGAAGTCTCGCTTCCCAGCGGGCAAAAGGGCCATGCGGAAAAAAGTGTCCAAACCAGAAATGCAGGACCGGCCATGGAGAAATGGGAGCCTTGCTACGCTGATGGGTGGGATGTAAATTGCCAACAGCCACTCTGGAGAAGTGTACGGTGTGTCCTGAAACATCTAAAAAACACAGCTTGGAGAGCATAGGGCACTTCCACTCATGGGCGTATAAATTGGGAAAACTAATCATCAGCAAGACACAGGCACCCCAAAGTTTAGGGCTGCTCTGTGGACAAGAACCCCCACTTCATTACACCTTAAATATCCTAGGAAAGAGAAAAATGGATAAAGAAGTTGTGGTCCTCATGTACAATGGAATATCACTCAGCCATGAAATCAACGTCATAAGGCTAGGAGCAGCACGATGAGTGGATTTAGGTACGACGATTCTAAGTGAAATAAGTCACACAGAAAAAGACACTTATCATAAGATATCACTTCTAGAGGGAATGTAAAAACCGCTACACTTGAACTGAATTGCAAAACAGAACAGAGTCACACGTTTAGGAAACACACTATGGCTGCTGAACGGGAAAGGTGAGGTGGGGTGATGCATAAAACAAGGGTTTCAAATTAGCTCAGATACCATTCCATAAACCCAATATGTAATAGCCAAGACCTACTCCTTGCTCAGTGAACTGGACTCAACACCCCCTCTTCACCACACAAGAATATATCTGACTAGTAAGAATCTTCAAACCTATGTATTGATATCTCTCTGTAAGTGAGTCAAGGGGGTGTAAAGCGGCATAAACACAGCCGACAAAAGCAGCTAAACCCCATTATAAAAATAAATTACTTTTCAAAACCCGTGAAACAAAGACAGTGAAAGAGAGAGAAATTCTTACAAAATACATTCAGTGGCTGTGATGCAACCTGGATTGACCATATCTAGACCCACAGCTGATTGAGACATAGGGTGGACACTCTTGGGGCTGAGAGGTTTGATGAGGTTGGGTGAGTCAACGCAGATCCTTTAAAATAATACTGCATGGTACCATCCCATGGGTCCCAAATCTCCAGGTTCAAGGGCATCTTCCTACATCGAAAACATGCAAGAGAAGCTCAGAAGATGGTACACCGTGTGATCGGGAAAGGTTTCTAAAACGCACCTCATTTCTCATCTCCTGTGCTCGGGTTCGCCATTCCAGCCTCTTTACTAGCCATCTCCCTCCTCGGAGAATCAGCACCTTTAACCTCCTGTTCCGTACAGGTACAATTTGTCCTGAGGATGAACGGGAAGAGGGGGAACCAATGAGCGACTAGCTCTAGGGGTTGGGACAGGCACAGGTAACTCTATTTTCCCATCAGGAAGAAGAATTAACCACAAGCTCAGCCTGCCCCCCAGAACCAGAAGAGGGCCTGAAGCCATCCTGCACTTTTGCGGCCAGCTCCCAAAAAACCGACTGGAAAAATGGAGCTCAGGGGCACTGCAATTCGCAAACCTGCAGAGTTATAAATGATAACTCTCGTCCACAAATATATTGAGGGAAGGCAACGAAGAGGATTTGAAAGCAAGGCAGAATTGCAGGAAACAGATTTCAGGAGGTAGATTCGAATCGCCTTGAAAGCACATGAAAAGCGGCAAAACGTGGACAATGATGCCCTTGGCCAAAAAGGGAATATGCGTGTTTTCCTGAATATATTCAGGAAAACACGCATACGCCCTTTTGGGCCAACCAGGCAACCTGGAAAGGCAAATCAGCGCTCCAAAGAAGTCTCGCTTCCCAGCGGGCAAAAGGGCCATGCGGAAAAAAGTGTCCAAACCAGAAATGCAGGACCGGCCATGGAGAAATGGGAGCCTTGCTACGCTGATGTGCGGGATGTAAATTGCCAACAGCCACTCTGGAGAAGTGTACGGTGGGTCCTGAAACATCTAAAAAACACAGCTTGGAGAGCATAGGGCACTTCCACTCATGGGCGTATAAATTGGGAAAACTAAAAATCAGCAACACACAGGCACCCCAAAGTTTAGGGCTGCTCTGTTGACAAAAACCCCCACTTCATTTCACCTTAAATATCCTAGGAAAGAGAAAAGTGGATAAAGAAGTTGTGGTCCTCATGTACAATGGAATATCCCTCAGCCATGAAATCCACGTCATAAGGCTAGTAGCAGCACGATGAGTGGATTTAGGTCCGACGATTCTAAGTGAAATAAGTCACACAGAAAAATACACTTATCATAAGATATCCCTTATAGAGGGAATGTAAAAACCGCTACACTTGAACTGAATTACAAAACAGAACAGAGTCACACGTTTAGAAAACACACTATGGCTGCTGAACGGGAAAGGTGAGCTGGGGTGATGCATAAAACAAGGGTTTCAAATTAGCTCAGATACCGTTCCATAAACCCAATATGTAGTAGACAAGACCTACTCCTTGCTCAGTGAACTGGACTCAACACCCCCTATTCACCACACAAGATTATATCTGACTAGTAAGAATCTTCAAACCTATGTATTGATATCTCTCTGTAAGTGAGTCAAGGGGGTGTAAAGCGGCATAAACACAGCCGTGAAAAGCAGCTAAACCCCATTATAAAAATAAATTACTTTTCAAAACCCGTGAAACAAAGACAGTGAAAGAGAGAGAAATTCTTACACATTTCGTTCAGGGGCTGTGATGCAACCTGGATTGACCATATCTAGACCCACAGCTGATTGAGACATAAGGGTGGACACTCTTGGGGCTGAGAGGTTTGGTGAGGTTGGGTGAGCCAACGCAGACCCTTTAAAGTAATACTGCATGGTACCCATCCCATGGGTCCCAAATCTCCAGGTTCAAGGGCATCTTCCTACATCGAAAACATGCATGAGAAACCCAGAAGATGGTACACCGTGTGATCGGGAAAGGTTTCTAAAACGCACCTCATTTCTCATCTCCTTGTGCTCGGGTTCGCCATTCCAGCCGCTTTACTAGCCATCTCCCTCCTTGGAGAATCAGCACCTTTAACCTCCTGTTCCGTACAGGTTGCAATTTGTCCTGAGGATGAACGGGAAGAGGGCGAACCAATGAGAGACTAGCTCTAGGTGTTGGGACAGGCACAGGTCACTCTATTTTCCCATCAGGAAGAAGAATTAACCACAAGCTCAGCCTGCCCCCCAGAACCAGAAGAGGGCCTGAAGCAATCCTGCACTTTTGCGGCCAGCTCCCAAAAAAGCGAGTTGTAAAATGGAGCTCAGGGGCACTGCAATTCACAAACCTGCAGAGTTATAAATGATAACTCTCGTGCACAAATATATTGAGGGAAGGCAACGAAGAGGATTTGAAAGCAAGGCAGAATTGCAGGAAACAGATTTCAGGAGGTAGATTCGAATCGCCTTGAAAGCCCAAGAAAAGAGGCAAAAGGTGGACAGTGATGCCCTTGGCCAAAAAGGGCGTATGAGTTTTTTCCTGAATATATTCAGGAAAAAACGCATACGCCCTTTTTGGCCAACCAAGCAACCTGGAAAGGCAAATCAGCGCTCCAAAGAAGTCTCGCTTCCCAGCGGGCAAAAGGGCCATGCGGAAAAAAGTGTCCAAACCAGAAATGCAGGACCGGCCATGGAGAAATGGGAGCCTTGCTACGCTGATGGGCGGGATGTAAATTGCCAACAGCCACTCTGGAGAAGTGTATGGTGGGTCCTGAAACATCTAAAAAACACAGCATGGAGAGCATAGGGCACTTCCACTCAAGGGCGTATAAATTGGGAAACTAAAAATCAGCAAGACACAGGCACCCCAAAGTTTAGGGCTGCTCTGTTGACAAGAACCCCCACTTCATTACACCTTAAATATCCTAGGAAAGAGAAAAATGGATAAAGAAGTTGTGGTCCT
The DNA here is from genome assembly GCF_949987535.1 of Balaenoptera acutorostrata. Lineage (NCBI taxonomy): Eukaryota > Metazoa > Chordata > Mammalia > Artiodactyla > Balaenopteridae > Balaenoptera > Balaenoptera acutorostrata. The sequence continues at coordinate 142,636 of NW_026645900.1, forward strand.
CATGTACAATGGAATATCACTCAGCCATGAAATCAACGTCATAAGGCTAGTAGCAGCACGATGAGTGGATTTAGGTACAACGATTCTAAGTGAAATAAGTCACACAGAAAAAGACACTTATCATAAGATATCACTTCTAGAGGGAATGTAAAAACCGCTACACTTGAAATGAATTGCAAAACAGAACAGAGTCACACGTTTAGGAAACACACTATGGCTGCTGAACGGGAAAGGTGAGGTGGGGTGATGCATAAAACAAGGGTTTCAAATTAGCTCAGATACCGTTCCATAAACCCAATATGTAATAGACAAGACCTACTCCTTGCTCAGTGAACTGGACTCAACACCCCCTCTTCACCACACAAGAATATATCTGACTAGTAAGAATCTTCAAACCTATGTATTGATATCTCTCTGTAAGTGAGTCAAGGGGGTGTAAAGCGGCATAAACACAGCCGAGAAAAGCAGCTAAACCCCATTATAAAAATAAATTACTTTTCAAAACCCGTGAAACAAAGACAGTGAAAGAGAGAGAAATTCTTACAAAACACATTCAGTGGCTGTGATGCAACCTGGATTGACCATATCTAGACCCACAGCTGATTGAGACATAGGGTGGACACTCTTGGGGCTGAGAGGTTTGATGAGGTTGGGTGAGCCAACGCAGATCCTTTAAAATAATACTGCATGGTACCATCCCATGGGTCCGAAATCTCCAGGTTCAAGGGCATCTTCCTACATTGAAAACATGCAAGAGAAGCTCAGAAGATGGTACACCGTGTGATCGGGAAAGGTTTCTAAAACGCACCTCATTTCTCATCTCCTGTGCTCGGGTTCGCCATTCCAGCCTCTTTACTAGCCATCTCCCTCCTCGGAGAATCAGCACCTTTAACCTCCTGTTCCGTACAGGTTGCAATTTGTCCTGAGGATGAACGGGAAGAGGGGGAACCAATGAGCGACTAGCTCTAGGGGTTGGGACAAGCACAGGTCACTCTATTTTCCCATCGGGAAGAAGAATTAACCACAAGCTCAGCCTGCCCCCCAGAACCAGAAGAGGGCCTGAAGCCATCCTGCACTTTTGCGGCCAGCTCCCAAAAAACCGACTGGAAAAATGGAGCTCAGGGGCACTGCAATTCACAAACCTGCAGAGTTATAAATGATAACTCTCGTCCACAAATATATTGAGGGAAGGCAACAAAGAGGATTTGAAAGCAAGGCAGAATTGCAGGAAACAGATTTCAGGAGGTAGATTCGAATCGCCTTGAAAGCACATGAAAAGCGGCAAAACGTGGACAATGATGCCCTTGGCCAAAAAGGGCATATGCGTGTTTTCCTGAATATATTCAGGAAAACACGCATACGCCGTTTTGGGCCAACCAGGCAACCTGGAAAGGCAAATCAGCGCTCCAAAGAAGTCTCGCTTCCCAGCGGGCAAAAGGGCCATGCGGAAAAAAGTGTCCAAACCAGAAATGCAGGACCGGCCATGGAGAAATGGGAGCCTTGCTACGCTGATGCGCGGGATGTAAATTGCCAACAGCCACTCTGGAGAAGTGTACGGTGGGTCCTGAAACATCTAAAAAACACAGCTTGGAGAGCATAGGGCACTTCCACTCATGGGCGTATAAATTGGGAAAACTAAAAATCAGCAAGACACAGGCACCCCAAAGTTTAGGGCTGCTCTGTTGACAAGAACCCCCACTTCATTACACCTGAAATATCCTAGGAAAGAGAAAAATGGATAAAGAAGTTGTGGTCCTCCTGTACAATGGAATATCACTCAGCCATGAAATCAACGTCATAAGGCTAGTAGCAGCACGATGAGTGGATTTAGGTACGACGATTCTAAGTGAAATAAGTCACACAGAAAAAGACACTTATCATAAGATATCACTTATAGAGGGAATGTAAAAACCGCTACACTTGAACTGAATTACAAAACAGAACAGAGTCACACGTTTAGAAAACACACTATGGCTGCTGAACGGGAAAGGTGAGCTGGGGTGATGCATAAAACAAGGGTTTCAAATTAGTTCAGATACCGTTCCATAAACCCAATATGTAATAGACAAGACCTACTCCTTGCTCAGTGAACTGGACTCAACACCCCCTATTCACCACACAAGTTTATATCTGACTAGTAAGAATCTTCAAACCTATGTATTGATATCTCTCTGTAAGTGAGTCAAGGGGGTGTAAAGCCGCATAAACGCAGCCGTGAAAAGCAGCTAAACCCCATTATAAAAATAAATTACTTTTCAAAACCCGTGAAACAAAGACAGGAAAAAGAGAGAGAAATTCTTACACATTTCGTTCAGGGGCTGTGATGCAACCTGGATTGACCATATCTAGACCCACAGCTGATTGAGACATAAGGGTGGACACTCTTGGGGCTGAGAGGTTTGGTGAGGTTGGGTGAGCCAACGCAGACCCTTTAAAGTAATACTGCATGGTACCCATCCCATGGGTCCCAAATCTCCAGGTTCAAGGGCATCTTCCTACATCGAAAACATGCATGAGAAGCCCAGAAGATGGTACACCGTGTGATCGGGAAATGTTTCTAAAACGCACCTCATTTCTCATCTCCTTGTGCTCGGGTTCGCCATTCCAGCCGCTTTACTTGCCATCTCCCTCCTTGGAGAATCAGCACCTTTAACCTCCTGTTCCGTACAGGTTGCAATTTGTCCTGAGGGTGAACGGGAAGAGGGCGAACCAATGAGAGACTAGCTCTAGGTGTTGGGACAGGCACAGGTCACTCTATTTTCCCATCAGGAAGAAGAATTAACCACAAGCTCAGCCTGCCCCCCCAGAACCAGAAGAGGGCCTGAAGCAATCCTGCACTTTTGCGGCCAGCTCCCAAAAAAGCGAGTTGTAAAATGGAGCTCAGGGGCACTGCAATTCACAAACCTGCAGAGTTATAAATGATAACTCTCGTCCACAAATATATTGAGGGAAGGCAACGAAGAGGATTTGAAAGCAAGGCAGAATTGCAGGAAACAGATTTCAGGAGGTAGATTCGAATCGCCTTGAAAGCCCAAGGAAAGAGGCAGAAAGTGGACAGTGATGCCCTTGGCCAAAAAGGGCGTATGCGTTTTTTCCTGAATATATTCAGGAAAAAACGCATACGCCCTTTTTGGCCAACCAAGCAACCTGGAAAGGCAAATCAGCGCTCCAAAGAAGTCTCGCTTCCCAGCGGGCAAAAGGGCCATGCGGAAAAAAGTGTCCAAACCAGAAATGCAGGACCGGCCATGGAGAAATGGGAGCCTTGCTACGCTGATGGGCGGGATGTAAATTGCCAACAGCCACTCTGGAGAAGTGTACGGTCGGTCCTGAAACATCTAAAAAACACAGCTTGGAGAGCATAGGGCACTTCCACTCATGGGCGTATAAATTGGGAAAATAAAAATCAGCAAGACACAGGCACCCCAAAGTTTAGGGCTGCTCTGTTGACAAGAACCCCCACTTCATTACACTCTAAATATCCTACGAAAGAGAAAAGTGGATAAAGAACTTGTGGTCCTCATCTACAATGGAATATCACTCAGCCATGAAATCCACGTCTTAAGGCTAGTAGCAGCATGATGAGTGGATTTAGGTACGACGATTCTAAGTGAAATAAGTCACACAGAAAAAGACACTTATCATAAGATATCACTTATAGAGGGAATGTAAAAACCGCTACACTTGAACTGAATTACAAAACAGAACAGAGTCACACGTTTAGAAAACACACTATGGCTGCTGAACGGGAAAGGTGAGGTGGGGTGATGCATAAAACAAGGGTTTCAAATTAGCTCAGATACCGTTCCATAAACCCAATATGTAATAGAGAAGACCTACTCCTTGCTCAGTGAACTGGACTCAACACCCCCTATTCACCACACAAGATTATATCTGACTAGTAAGAATCTTCAAACCTATGTATTGATATCTCTCTGTAAGTGAGTCAAGGGGGTGTAAAGCGGCATAAACACAGCCGTGAAAAGCAGCTAAACCCCATTATAAAAATAAATTACTTTTCAAAACCCGTGAAACAAAGACAGTGAAAGAGAGAGAAATTCTTACACATTTCGTTCAGGGGCTGTGATGCAACCTGGATTGACCATATCTAGACCCACAGCTGATTGAGACATAAGGGTGGACACTCTTGGGGCTGAGAGGTTTGGTGAGGTTGGGTGAGCCAACGCAGACCCTTTAAAGTAATACTGCATGGTACCCATCCCATGGGTCCCAAATCTCCAGGTTCAAGGGCATCTTCCTAGATCGAAAACATGCATGAGAAGCCCAGAAGATGGTACACCGTGTGATCGGGAAAGGTTTCTAAAACGCACCTCATTTCTCATCTCCTTGTGCTCGGGTTCGCCATTCCAGCCGCTTTACTAGCCATCTCCCTCCTTGGAGAATCAGCACCTTTAACCTCCTGTTCCGTACAGGTTGCAATTTGTCCTGAGGATGAACGGGAAGAGGGCGAACCAATGAGAGACTAGCTCTAGGTGTTGGGACAGGCACAGGTCACTCTATTTTCCCATCAGGAAGAAGAATTAACCACAAGCTCAGCCTGCCCCCCCAGAACCAGAAGAGGGCCTGAAGCAATCCTGCACTTTTGCGGCCAGCTCCCAAAAAAGCGAGTTGTAAAATGGAGCTCAGGGGCACTGCAATTCACAAACCTGCAGAGTTATAAATGATAACTCTCGTCCACAAATATATTGAGGGAAGGCAACGAAGAGGATTTGAAAGCAAGGCAGAATTGCAGGAAACAGATTTCAGGAGGTAGATTCGAATCGCCTTGAAAGCCCAAGAAAAGAGGCAGAAAGTGGACAGTGATGCCCTTGGCCAAAAAGGGCGTATGCGTTTTTTCCTGAATATATTCAGGAAAAAACGCATACGCCCTTTTTGGCCAACCAAGCAACCTGGAAAGGCCAATCAGCGCTCCAAAGAAGTCTCGCTTCCCAGCGGGCAAAAGGGCCATGCGGAAAAAAGTGTCCAAACCAGAAATGCAGGACCGGCCATGGAGAAATGGGAGCCTTGCTACGCTGATGGGCGGGATGTAAATTGCCAACAGCCACTCTGGAGAAGTGTACGGTGGGTCCTGAAACATCTAAAAAACACAGCTTGGAGAGCATAGGGCACTTAAACTCATGGGCGTATAAATTGGGAAACTAAAAATCAGCAAGACACAGGCACCCCAAAGTTTAGGGCTGCTCTGTTGACAAGAACCCCCACTTCATTACACCTTAAATATCCTAGGAAAGAGAAAAATGGATAAAGAAGTTGAGGTCCTCATGTACAACGGAATATCACTCAGCCATGAAATCAACGTCATAAGGCTAGTAGCAGCACGATGAGTGGATTTAGGTCCGACGATTCTAAGTGAAATAAGTCACACAGAAAAAGACACTTATCATAAGATATCCCTTATAGAGGGAATGTAAAAACCGCTACACTTGAACTGAATTACAAAACAGAACAGAGTCACACGTTTAGAAAACACACTATGGCTGCTGAACGGGAAAGGTGAGCTGGGGTGATGCATAAAACAAGGGTTTCAAATTAGCTCAGATACCGTTCCATAAACCCAATATGTAGTAGACAAGACCTACTGCTTGCTCAGTGAACTGGACTCAAAACCCCCTATTCACCACACAAGATTATATCTGACTAGTAAGAATCTTCAAACCTATGTATTGATATCTCTCTGTAAGTGAGTCAAGGGGGTGTAAAGCGGCATAAACACAGCCGTGAAAAGCAGCTAAACCCCATTATAAAAATAAATTACTTTTCAAAACCCGTGAAACAAAGACAGTGAAAGAGAGAGAAATTCTTACACATTTCGTTCAGGGGCTGTGATGCAACCTGGATTGACCATATCTAGACCCACAGCTGATTGAGACATAAGGGTGGACACTCTTGGGGCTGAGAGGTTTGGTGAGGTTGGGTGAGACAACGCAGACCCTTTAAAGTAATACTGCATGGTACCCATCCCATGGGTCCCAAATCTCCAGGTTCAAGGGCATCTTCCTACATCGAAAACATGCATGAGAAGCCCAGAAGATGGTACACCGTGTGATCGGGAAAGGTTTCTAAAACGCATCTCATTTCTCATCTCCTTGTGCTCGGGTTCGCCATTCCAGCCGCTTTACTAGCCATCTCCCTCCTTGGAGAATCAGCACCTTTAACCTCCTGTTCCGTACAGGTTGCAATTTGTCCTGAGGATGAACGGGAAGAGGACGAACCAATAAGAGACTAGCTCTAGGTGTTGGGACAGGCACAGGTCACTCTATTTTCCCATCAGGAAGAAGAATTAACCACAAGCTCAGCCTGCCCCCCCAGAACCAGAAGAGGGCCTGAAGCAATCCTGCACTTTTGCGGCCAGCTCCCAAAAAAGCGAGTTGTAAAATGGAGCTCAGGGGCACTGCAATTCACAAACCTGCAGAGTTATAAATGATAACTCTCGTCCACAAATATATTGAGGGAAGGCAACGAAGAGGATTTGAAAGCAAGGCAGAATTGCAGGAAACAGATTTCAGGAGGTAGATTCGAATCGCCTTGAAAGCCCAAGAAAAGAGGCAGAAAGTGGACAGTGATGCCCTTGGCCAAAAAGGGCGTATGCGTTTTTTCCTGAATATATTCAGGAAAAAACGCATACGCCCTTTTTGGCCAACCAAGCAACCTGGAAAGGCAAATCAGCGCTCCAAAGAAGTCTCGCTTCCCAGCGGGCAAAAGGGCCATGCGGAAAAAAGTGTCCAAACCAGAAATGCAGGACCGGCCATGGAGAAATGGGAGCCTTGCTACGCTGATGGGTGGGATGTAAATTTCCAACAGCCACTCTGGAGAAGTGTACGGTGGGTCCTGAAACATCTAAAAAACACAGCATGGAGAGCATAGGGCACTTCCACTCATGGGCGTATAAATTGGGAAACTAAAAATCAGCAAGACACAGGCACCCCAAAGTTTAGGGCTGCTCTGTTGACAAGAACCCCCACTTCATTACACCTTAAATATCCTAGGAAAGAGAAAAATGGATAAAGAAGTTGTGGTCCTCATGTACAATGGAATATCACTCAGCCATGAAATCAACGTCATAAGGCTAGGAGCAGCACGATGAGTGGATTTAGGTACGACGATTCTAAGTGAAATAAGTCACACAGAAAAAGACACTTATCATAAGATATCACTTCTAGAGGGAATGTAAAAACCGCTACACTTGAACTGAATTGCAAAACAGAACAGAGTCACACGTTTAGGAAACACACTATGGCTGCTGAACGGGAAAGGTGAGGTGGGGTGATGCATAAAACAAGGGTTTCAAATTAGCTCAGATACCGTTCCATAAACCCAATATGTAATAGACAAGACCTACTCCTTGCTCAGTGAACTGGACTCAACACCCCCTCTTCACCACACAAGAATATATCTGACTAGTAAGAATCTTCAAACCTATGTATTGATATCTCTCTGTAAGTGAGTCAAGGGGGTGTAAAGCGGCATAAACACAGCCGAGAAAAGCAGCTAAACCCCATTATAAAAATAAATTACTTTTCAAAACCCGTGAAACAAAGACAGTGAAAGAGAGAGAAATTCTTACAAAATACATTCAGTGGCTGTGATGCAACCTGGATTGACCATATCTAGACCCACAGCTGATTGAGACATAGGGTGGACACTCTTGGGGCTGAGAGGTTTGATGAGGTTGGGTGAGCCAACGCAGATCCTTTAAAATAATACTGCATGGTACCATCCCATGGGTCCCAAATCTCCAGGTTCAAGGGCATCTTCCTACATCGAAAACATGCAAGAGAAGCTCAGAAGATGGTACACCGTGTGATCGGGAAAGGTTTCTAAAACGCACCTCATTTCTCATCTCCTGTGCTCGGGTTCGCCATTCCAGCCTCTTTACTAGCCATCTCCCTCCTCGGAGAATCAGCACCTTTAACCTCCTGTTCCGTACAGGTACAATTTGTCCTGAGGATGAACGGGAAGAGGGGGAACCAATGAGCGACTAGCTCTAGGGGTTGGGACAGGCACAGGTAACTCTATTTTCCCATCAGGAAGAAGAATTAACCACAAGCTCAGCCTGCCCCCCAGAACCAGAAGAGGGCCTGAAGCCATCCTGCACTTTTGCGGCCAGCTCCCAAAAAACCGACTGGAAAAATGGAGCTCAGGGGCACTGCAATTCGCAAACCTGCAGAGTTATAAATGATAACTCTCGTCCACAAATATATTGAGGGAAGGCAACGAAGAGGATTTGAAAGCAAGGCAGAATTGCAGGAAACAGATTTCAGGAGGTAGATTCGAATCGCCTTGAAAGCACATGAAAAGCGGCAAAACGTGGACAATGATGCCCTTGGCCAAAAAGGGAATATGCGTGTTTTCCTGAATATATTCAGGAAAACACGCATACGCCCTTTTGGGCCAACCAGGCAACCTGGAAAGGCAAATCAGCGCTCCAAAGAAGTCTCGCTTCCCAGCGGGCAAAAGGGCCATGCGGAAAAAAGTGTCCAAACCAGAAATGCAGGACCGGCCATGGAGAAATGGGAGCCTTGCTACGCTGATGTGCGGGATGTAAATTGCCAACAGCCACTCTGGAGAAGTGTACGGTGGGTCCTGAAACATCTAAAAAACACAGCTTGGAGAGCATAGGGCACTTCCACTCATGGGCGTATAAATTGGGAAAACTAAAAATCAGCAAGACACAGGCACCCCAAAGTTTAGGGCTGCTCTGTTGACAAAAACCCCCACTTCATTTCACCTTAAATATCCTAGGAAAGAGAAAAGTGGATAAAGAAGTTGTGGTCCTCATGTACAATGGAATATCCCTCAGCCATGAAATCCACGTCATAAGGCTAGTAGCAGCACGATGAGTGGATTTAGGTCCGACGATTCTAAGTGAAATAAGTCACACAGAAAAATACACTTATCATAAGATATCCCTTATAGAGGGAATGTAAAAACCGCTACACTTGAACTGAATTACAAAACAGAACAGAGTCACACGTTTAGAAAACACACTATGGCTGCTGAACGGGAAAGGTGAGCTGGGGTGATGCATAAAACAAGGGTTTCAAATTAGCTCAGATACCGTTCCATAAACCCAATATGTAATAGAGAAGACCTACTCCTTGCTCAGTGAACTGGACTCAACACCCCCTATTCACCACACAAGATTATATCTGACTAGTAAGAATCTTCAAACCTATGTATTGATATCTCTCTGTAAGTGAGTCAAGGGGGTGTAAAGCGGCATAAACACAGCCGTGAAAAGCAGCTAAACCCCATTATAAAAATAAATTACTTTTCAAAACCCGTGAAACAAAGACAGTGAAAGAGAGAGAAATTCTTACACATTTCGTTCAGGGGCTGTGATGCAACCTGGATTGACCATATCTAGACCCACAGCTGATTGAGACATAAGGGTGGACACTCTTGGGGCTGAGAGGTTTGGTGAGGTTGGGTGAGCCAACGCAGACCCTTTAAAGTAATACTGCATGGTACCCATCCCATGGGTCCCAAATCTCCAGGTTCAAGGGCATCTTCCTAGATCGAAAACATGCATGAGAAGCCCAGAAGATGGTACACCGTGTGATCGGGAAAGGTTTCTAAAACGCACCTCATTTCTCATCTCCTTGTGCTCGGTTTCGCCATTCCAGCCGCTTTACTAGCCATCTCCCTCCTTGGAGAATCAGCACCTTTAACCTCCTGTTCCGTACAGGTTGCAATTTGTCCTGAGGATGAACGGGAAGAGGGCGAACCAATGAGAGACTAGCTCTAGGTGTTGGGACAGGCACAGGTCACTCTATTTTCCCATCAGGAAGAAGAATTAACCACAAGCTCAGCCTGCCCCCCCAGAACCAGAAGAGGGCCTGAAGCAATCCTGCACTTTTGCGGCCAGCTCCCAAAAAAGCGAGTTGTAAAATGGAGCTCAGGGGCACTGCAATTCACAAACCTGCAGAGTTATAAATGATAACTCTCGTCCACAAATATATTGAGGGAAGGCAACGAAGAGGATTTGAAAGCAAGGCAGAATTGCAGGAAACAGATTTCAGGAGGTAGATTCGAATCGCCTTGAAAGCCCAAGAAAAGAGGCAGAAAGTGGACAGTGATGCCCTTGGCCAAAAAGGGCGTATGCGTTTTTTCCTGAATATATTCAGGAAAAAACGCATACGCCCTTTTTGGCCAACCAAGCAACCTGGAAAGGCCAATCAGCGCTCCAAAGAAGTCTCGCTTCCCAGCGGGCAAAAGGGCCATGCGGAAAAAAGTGTCCAAACCAGAAATGCAGGACCGGCCATGGAGAAATGGGAGCCTTGCTACGCTGATGGGCGGGATGTAAATTGCCAACAGCCACTCTGGAGAAGTGTACGGTGGGTCCTGAAACATCTAAAAAACACAGCTTGGAGAGCATAGGGCACTTAAACTCATGGGCGTATAAATTGGGAAACTAAAAATCAGCAAGACACAGGCACCCCAAAGTTTAGGGCTGCTCTGTTGACAAGAACCCCCACTTCATTACACCTTAAATATCCTAGGAAAGAGAAAAATGGATAAAGAAGTTGAGGTCCTCATGTACAACGGAATATCACTCAGCCATGAAATCAACGTCATAAGGCTAGTAGCAGCACGATGAGTGGATTTAGGTCCGACGATTCTAAGTGAAATAAGTCACACAGAAAAAGACACTTATCATAAGATATCCCTTATAGAGGGAATGTAAAAACCGCTACACTTGAACTGAATTACAAAACAGAACAGAGTCACACGTTTAGAAAACACACTATGGCTGCTGAACGGGAAAGGTGAGCTGGGGTGATGCATAAAACAAGGGTTTCAAATTAGCTCAGATACCGTTCCATAAACCCAATATGTAGTAGACAAGACCTACTGCTTGCTCAGTGAACTGGACTCAAAACCCCCTATTCACCACACAAGATTATATCTGACTAGTAAGAATCTTCAAACCTATGTATTGATATCTCTCTGTAAGTGAGTCAAGGGGGTGTAAAGCGGCATAAACACAGCCGTGAAAAGCAGCTAAACCCCATTATAAAAATAAATTACTTTTCAAAACCCGTGAAACAAAGACAGTGAAAGAGAGAGAAATTCTTACACATTTCGTTCAGGGGCTGTGATGCAACCTGGATTGACCATATCTAGACCCACAGCTGATTGAGACATAAGGGTGGACACTCTTGGGGCTGAGAGGTTTGGTGAGGTTGGGTGAGCCAACGCAGACCCTTTAAAGTAATACTGCATGGTACCCATCCCATGGGTCCCAAATCTCCAGGTTCAAGGGCATCTTCCTACATCGAAAACATGCATGAGAAGCCCAGAAGATGGTACACCGTGTGATCGGGAAAGGTTTCTAAAACGCACCTCATTTCTCATCTCCTTGTGCTCGGTTTCGCCATTCCAGCCGCTTTACTAGCCATCTCCCTCCTTGGAGAATCAGCACCTTTAACCTCCTGTTCCGTACAGGTTGCAATTTGTCCTGAGGATGAACGGGAAGAGGGCGAACCAATGAGAGACTAGCTCTAGGTGTTGGGACAGGCACAGGTCACTCTATTTTCCCATCAGGAAGAAGAATTAACCACAAGCTCAGCCTGCCCCCCCAGAACCAGAAGAGGGCCTGAAGCAATCCTGCACTTTTGCGGCCAGCTCCCAAAAAAGCGAGTTGTAAAATGGAGCTCAGGGGCACTGCAATTCACAAACCTGCAGAGTTATAAATGATAACTCTCGTCCACAAATATATTGAGGGAAGGCAACGAAGAGGATTTGAAAGCAAGGCAGAATTGCAGGAAACAGATTTCAGGAGGTAGATTCGAATCGCCTTGAAAGCCCAAGAAAAGAGGCAGAAAGTGGACAGTGATGCCCTTGGCCAAAAAGGGCGTATGCGTTTTTTCCTGAATATATTCAGGAAAAAACGCATACGCCCTTTTTGGCCAACCAAGCAACCTGGAAAGGCCAATCAGCGCTCCAAAGAAGTCTCGCTTCCCAGCGGGCAAAAGGGCCATGCGGAAAAAAGTGTCCAAACCAGAAATGCAGGACCGGCCATGGAGAAATGGGAGCCTTGCTACGCTGATGGGCGGGATGTAAATTGCCAACAGCCACTCTGGAGAAGTGTACGGTGGGTCCTGAAACATCTAAAAAACACAGCTTGGAGAGCATAGGGCACTTAAACTCATGGGCGTATAAATTGGGAAACTAAAAATCAGCAAGACACAGGCACCCCAAAGTTTAGGGCTGCTCTGTTGACAAGAACCCCCACTTCATTACACCTTAAATATCCTAGGAAAGAGAAAAATGGATAAAGAAGTTGAGGTCCTCATGTACAACGGAATATCACTCAGCCATGAAATCAACGTCATAAGGCTAGTAGCAGCACGATGAGTGGATTTAGGTCCGACGATTCTAAGTGAAATAAGTCACACAGAAAAAGACACTTATCATAAGATATCCCTTATAGAGGGAATGTAAAAACCGCTACACTTGAACTGAATTACAAAACAGAACAGAGTCACACGTTTAGAAAACACACTATGGCTGCTGAACGGGAAAGGTGAGCTGGGGTGATGCATAAAACAAGGGTTTCAAATTAGCTCAGATACCGTTCCATAAACCCAATATGTAGTAGACAAGACCTACTGCTTGCTCAGTGAACTGGACTCAAAACCCCCTATTCACCACACAAGATTATATCTGACTAGTAAGAATCTTCAAACCTATGTATTGATATCTCTCTGTAAGTGAGTCAAGGGGGTGTAAAGCGGCATAAACACAGCCGTGAAAAGCAGCTAAACCCCATTATAAAAATAAATTACTTTTCAAAACCCGTGAAACAAAGACAGTGAAAGAGAGAGAAATTCTTACACATTTCGTTCAGGGGCTGTGATGCAACCTGGATTGACCATATCTAGACCCACAGCTGATTGAGACATAAGGGTGGACACTCTTGGGGCTGAGAGGTTTGGTGAGGTTGGGTGAGCCAACGCAGACCCTTTAAAGTAATACTGCATGGTACCCATCCCATGGGTCCCAAATCTCCAGGTTCAAGGGCATCTTCCTACATCGAAAACATGCATGAGAAGCCCAGAAGATGGTACACCGTGTGATCGGGAAAGGTTTCTAAAACGCATCTCATTTCTCATCTCCTTGTGCTCGGGTTCGCCATTCCAGCCGCTTTACTAGCCATCTCCCTCCTTGGAGAATCAGCACCTTTAACCTCCTGTTCCGTACAGGTTGCAATTTGTCCTGAGGATGAACGGGAAGAGGACGAACCAATAAGAGACTAGCTCTAGGTGTTGGGACAGGCACAGGTCACTCTATTTTCCCATCAGGAAGAAGAATTAACCACAAGCTCAGCCTGCCCCCCCAGAACCAGAAGAGGGCCTGAAGCAATCCTGCACTTTTGCGGCCAGCTCCCAAAAAAGCGAGTTGTAAAATGGAGCTCAGGGGCACTGCAATTCACAAACCTGCAGAGTTATAAATGATAACTCTCGTGCACAAATATATTGAGGGAAGGCAACGAAGAGGATTTGAAAGCAAGGCAGAATTGCAGGAAACAGATTTCAGGAGGTAGATTCGAATCGCCTTGAAAGCCCAAGAAAAGAGGCAAAAGGTGGACAGTGATGCCCTTGGCCAAAAAGGGCGTATGAGTTTTTTCCTGAATATATTCAGGAAAAAACGCATACGCCCTTTTTGGCCAACCAAGCAACCTGGAAAGGCAAATCAGCGCTCCAAAGAAGTCTCGCTTCCCAGCGGGCAAAAGGGCCATGCGGAAAAAAGTGTCCAAACCAGAAATGCAGGACCGGCCATGGAGAAATGGGAGCCTTGCTACGCTGATGGGCGAGATGTAAATTGCCAACAGCCACTCTGGAGAAGTGTACGGTGGGTCCTGAAACATCTAAAAAACACAGCATGGAGAGCATAGGGCACTTCCACTCAAGGGCGTATAAATTGGGAAACTAAAAATCAGCAAGACACAGGCACCCCAAAGTTTAGGGCTGCTCTGTTGACAAGAACCCCCACTTCATTACACCTTAAATATCCTAGGAAAGAGAAAAATGGATAAAGAAGTTGTGGTCCTCATGTACAATGGAATATCACTCAGCCATGAAATCAACGTCATAAGGCTAGTAGCAGCACGATGAGTGGATTTAGGTACAACGATTCTAAGTGAAATAAGTCACACAGAAAAAGACACTTATCATAAGATATCACTTCTAGAGGGAATGTAAAAACCGCTACACTTGAAATGAATTGCAAAACAGAACAGAGTCACACGTTTAGGAAACACACTATGGCTGCTGAACGGGAAAGGTGAGGTGGGGTGATGCATAAAACAAGGGTTTCAAATTAGCTCAGATACCGTTCCATAAACCCAATATGTAATAGACAAGACCTACTCCTTGCTCAGTGAACTGGACTCAACACCCCCTCTTCACCACACAAGAATATATCTGACTAGTAAGAATCTTCAAACCTATGTATTGATATCTCTCTGTAAGTGAGTCAAGGGGGTGTAAAGCGGCATAAACACAGCCGAGAAAAGCAGCTAAACCCCATTATAAAAATAAATTACTTTTCAAAACCCGTGAAACAAAGACAGTGAAAGAGAGAGAAATTCTTACAAAACACATTCAGTGGCTGTGATGCAACCTGGATTGACCATATCTAGACCCACAGCTGATTGAGACATAGGGTGGACACTCTTGGGGCTGAGAGGTTTGATGAGGTTGGGTGAGCCAACGCAGATCCTTTAAAATAATACTGCATGGTACCATCCCATGGGTCCGAAATCTCCAGGTTCAAGGGCATCTTCCTACATTGAAAACATGCAAGAGAAGCTCAGAAGATGGTACACCGTGTGATCGGGAAAGGTTTCTAAAACGCACCTCATTTCTCATCTCCTGTGCTCGGGTTCGCCATTCCAGCCTCTTTACTAGCCATCTCCCTCCTCGGAGAATCAGCACCTTTAACCTCCTGTTCCGTACAGGTTGCAATTTGTCCTGAGGATGAACGGGAAGAGGGGGAACCAATGAGCGACTAGCTCTAGGGGTTGGGACAAGCACAGGTCACTCTATTTTCCCATCGGGAAGAAGAATTAACCACAAGCTCAGCCTGCCCCCCAGAACCAGAAGAGGGCCTGAAGCCATCCTGCACTTTTGCGGCCAGCTCCCAAAAAACCGACTGGAAAAATGGAGCTCAGGGGCACTGCAATTCACAAACCTGCAGAGTTATAAATGATAACTCTCGTCCACAAATATATTGAGGGAAGGCAACAAAGAGGATTTGAAAGCAAGGCAGAATTGCAGGAAACAGATTTCAGGAGGTAGATTCGAATCGCCTTGAAAGCACATGAAAAGCGGCAAAACGTGGACAATGATGCCCTTGGCCAAAAAGGGCATATGCGTGTTTTCCTGAATATATTCAGGAAAACACGCATACGCCGTTTTGGGCCAACCAGGCAACCTGGAAAGGCAAATCAGCGCTCCAAAGAAGTCTCGCTTCCCAGCGGGCAAAAGGGCCATGCGGAAAAAAGTGTCCAAACCAGAAATGCAGGACCGGCCATGGAGAAATGGGAGCCTTGCTACGCTGATGCGCGGGATGTAAATTGCCAACAGCCACTCTGGAGAAGTGTACGGTGGGTCCTGAAACATCTAAAAAACACAGCTTGGAGAGCATAGGGCACTTCCACTCATGGGCGTATAAATTGGGAAAACTAAAAATCAGCAAGACACAGGCACCCCAAAGTTTAGGGCTGCTCTGTTGACAAGAACCCCCACTTCATTACACCTGAAATATCCTAGGAAAGAGAAAAATGGATAAAGAAGTTGTGGTCCTCCTGTACAATGGAATATCACTCAGCCATGAAATCAACGTCATAAGGCTAGTAGCAGCACGATGAGTGGATTTAGGTACGACGATTCTAAGTGAAATAAGTCACACAGAAAAAGACACTTATCATAAGATATCACTTATAGAGGGAATGTAAAAACCGCTACACTTGAACTGAATTACAAAACAGAACAGAGTCACACGTTTAGAAAACACACTATGGCTGCTGAACGGGAAAGGTGAGCTGGGGTGATGCATAAAACAAGGGTTTCAAATTAGTTCAGATACCGTTCCATAAACCCAATATGTAATAGACAAGACCTACTCCTTGCTCAGTGAACTGGACTCAACACCCCCTATTCACCACACAAGTTTATATCTGACTAGTAAGAATCTTCAAACCTATGTATTGATATCTCTCTGTAAGTGAGTCAAGGGGGTGTAAAGCCGCATAAACGCAGCCGTGAAAAGCAGCTAAACCCCATTATAAAAATAAATTACTTTTCAAAACCCGTGAAACAAAGACAGGAAAAAGAGAGAGAAATTCTTACACATTTCGTTCAGAGGCTGTGATGCAACCTGGATTGACCATATCTAGACCCACAGCTGATTGAGACATAAGGGTGGACACTCTTGGGGCTGAGAGGTTTGGTGAGGTTGGGTGAGCCAACGCAGACCCTTTAAAGTAATACTGCATGGTACCCATCCCATGGGTCCCAAATCTCCAGGTTCAAGGGCATCTTCCTACATCGAAAACATGCATGAGAAGCCCAGAAAATGGTACACCGTGTGATCGGGAAAGGTTTCTAAAACGCACCTCATTTCTCATCTCCTTGTGCTCGGGTTCGCCATTCCAGCCGCTTTACTAGCCATCTCCCTCCTTGGAGAATCAGCACCTTTAACCTCCTGTTCCGTACAGGTTGCAATTTGTCCTGAGGGTGAACGGGAAGAGGGCGAACCAATGAGAGACTAGCTCTAGGTGTTGGGACAGGCACAGGTCACTCTATTTTCCCATCAGGAAGAAGAATTAACCACAAGCTCAGCCTGCCCCCCCAGAACCAGAAGAGGGCCTGAAGCAATCCTGCACTTTTGCGGCCAGCTCCCAAAAAAGCGAGTTGTAAAATGGAGCTCAGGGGCACTGCAATTCACAAACCTGCAGAGTTATAAATGATAACTCTCGTCCACAAATATATTGAGGGAAGGCAACGAAGAGGATTTGAAAGCAAGGCAGAATTGCAGGAAACAGATTTCAGGAGGTAGATTCGAATCGCCTTGAAAGCCCAAGAAAAGAGGCAGAAAGTGGACAGTGATGCCCTTGGCCAAAAAGGGCGTATGCGTTTTTTCCTGAATATATTCAGGAAAAAACGCATACGCCCTTTTTGGCCAACCAAGCAACCTGGAAAGGCAAATCAGCGCTCCAAAGAAGTCTCGCTTCCCAGCGGGCAAAAGGGCCATGCGGAAAAAAGTGTCCAAACCAGAAATGCAGGACCGGCCATGGAGAAATGGGAGCCTTGCTACGCTGATGGGCGGGATGTAAATTGCCAACAGCCACTCTGGAGAAGTGTACGGTGGGTCCTGAAACATCTAAAAAACACAGCTTGGAGAGCATAGGGCACTTCCACTCATGGGCGTATAAATTGGGAAAATAAAAATCAGCAAGACACAGGCACCCCAAAGTTTAGGGCTGCTCTGTTGACAAGAACCCCCACTTCATTACACTCTAAATATCCTACGAAAGAGAAAAGTGGATAAAGAACTTGTGGTCCTCATCTACAATGGAATATCACTCAGCCATGAAATCCACGTCTTAAGGCTAGTAGCAGCATGATGAGTGGATTTAGGTACGACGATTCTAAGTGAAATAAGTCACACAGAAAAAGACACTTATCATAAGATATCACTTATAGAGGGAATGTAAAAACCGCTACACTTGAACTGAATTACAAAACAGAACAGAGTCACACGTTTAGAAAACACACTATGGCTGCTGAACGGGAAAGGTGAGGTGGGGTGATGCATAAAACAAGGGTTTCAAATTAGCTCAGATACCGTTCCATAAACCCAATATGTAATAGAGAAGACCTACTCCTTGCTCAGTGAACTGGACTCAACACCCCCTATTCACCACACAAGATTATATCTGACTAGTAAGAATCTTCAAACCTATGTATTGATATCTCTCTGTAAGTGAGTCAAGGGGGTGTAAAGCGGCATAAACACAGCCGTGAAAAGCAGCTAAACCCCATTATAAAAATAAATTACTTTTCAAAACCCGTGAAACAAAGACAGTGAAAGAGAGAGAAATTCTTACACATTTCGTTCAGGGGCTGTGATGCAACCTGGATTGACCATATCTAGACCCACAGCTGATTGAGACATAAGGGTGGACACTCTTGGGGCTGAGAGGTTTGGTGAGGTTGGGTGAGCCAACGCAGACCCTTTAAAGTAATACTGCATGGTACCCATCCCATGGGTCCCAAATCTCCAGGTTCAAGGGCATCTTCCTAGATCGAAAACATGCATGAGAAGCCCAGAAGATGGTACACCGTGTGATCGGGAAAGGTTTCTAAAACGCACCTCATTTCTCATCTCCTTGTGCTCGGGTTCGCCATTCCAGCCGCTTTACTAGCCATCTCCCTCCTTGGAGAATCAGCACCTTTAACCTCCTGTTCCGTACAGGTTGCAATTTGTCCTGAGGATGAACGGGAAGAGGGCGAACCAATGAGAGACTAGCTCTAGGTGTTGGGACAGGCACAGGTCACTCTATTTTCCCATCAGGAAGAAGAATTAACCACAAGCTCAGCCTGCCCCCCCAGAACCAGAAGAGGGCCTGAAGCAATCCTGCACTTTTGCGGCCAGCTCCCAAAAAAGCGAGTTGTAAAATGGAGCTCAGGGGCACTGCAATTCACAAACCTGCAGAGTTATAAATGATAACTCTCGTCCACAAATATATTGAGGGAAGGCAACGAAGAGGATTTGAAAGCAAGGCAGAATTGCAGGAAACAGATTTCAGGAGGTAGATTCGAATCGCCTTGAAAGCCCAAGAAAAGAGGCAGAAAGTGGACAGTGATGCCCTTGGCCAAAAAGGGCGTATGCGTTTTTTCCTGAATATATTCAGGAAAAAACGCATACGCCCTTTTTGGCCAACCAAGCAACCTGGAAAGGCCAATCAGCGCTCCAAAGAAGTCTCGCTTCCCAGCGGGCAAAAGGGCCATGCGGAAAAAAGTGTCCAAACCAGAAATGCAGGACCGGCCATGGAGAAATGGGAGCCTTGCTACGCTGATGGGCGGGATGTAAATTGCCAACAGCCACTCTGGAGAAGTGTACGGTGGGTCCTGAAACATCTAAAAAACACAGCTTGGAGAGCATAGGGCACTTAAACTCATGGGCGTATAAATTGGGAAACTAAAAATCAGCAAGACACAGGCACCCCAAAGTTTAGGGCTGCTCTGTTGACAAGAACCCCCACTTCATTACACCTTAAATATCCTAGGAAAGAGAAAAATGGATAAAGAAGTTGAGGTCCTCATGTACAACGGAATATCACTCAGCCATGAAATCAACGTCATAAGGCTAGTAGCAGCACGATGAGTGGATTTAGGTCCGACGATTCTAAGTGAAATAAGTCACACAGAAAAAGACACTTATCATAAGATATCCCTTATAGAGGGAATGTAAAAACCGCTACACTTGAACTGAATTACAAAACAGAACAGAGTCACACGTTTAGAAAACACACTATGGCTGCTGAACGGGAAAGGTGAGCTGGGGTGATGCATAAAACAAGGGTTTCAAATTAGCTCAGATACCGTTCCATAAACCCAATATGTAGTAGACAAGACCTACTGCTTGCTCAGTGAACTGGACTCAAAACCCCCTATTCACCACACAAGATTATATCTGACTAGTAAGAATCTTCAAACCTATGTATTGATATCTCTCTGTAAGTGAGTCAAGGGGGTGTAAAGCGGCATAAACACAGCCGTGAAAAGCAGCTAAACCCCATTATAAAAATAAATTACTTTTCAAAACCCGTGAAACAAAGACAGTGAAAGAGAGAGAAATTCTTACACATTTCGTTCAGGGGCTGTGATGCAACCTGGATTGACCATATCTAGACCCACAGCTGATTGAGACATAAGGGTGGACACTCTTGGGGCTGAGAGGTTTGGTGAGGTTGGGTGAGCCAACGCAGACCCTTTAAAGTAATACTGCATGGTACCCATCCCATGGGTCCCAAATCTCCAGGTTCAAGGGCATCTTCCTACATCGAAAACATGCATGAGAAGCCCAGAAGATGGTACACCGTGTGATCGGGAAAGGTTTCTAAAACGCATCTCATTTCTCATCTCCTTGTGCTCGGGTTCGCCATTCCAGCCGCTTTACTAGCCATCTCCCTCCTTGGAGAATCAGCACCTTTAACCTCCTGTTCCGTACAGGTTGCAATTTGTCCTGAGGATGAACGGGAAGAGGACGAACCAATAAGAGACTAGCTCTAGGTGTTGGGACAGGCACAGGTCACTCTATTTTCCCATCAGGAAGAAGAATTAACCACAAGCTCAGCCTGCCCCCCCAGAACCAGAAGAGGGCCTGAAGCAATCCTGCACTTTTGCGGCCAGCTCCCAAAAAAGCGAGTTGTAAAATGGAGCTCAGGGGCACTGCAATTCACAAACCTGCAGAGTTATAAATGATAACTCTCGTCCACAAATATATTGAGGGAAGGCAACGAAGAGGATTTGAAAGCAAGGCAGAATTGCAGGAAACAGATTTCAGGAGGTAGATTCGAATCGCCTTGAAAGCCCAAGAAAAGAGGCAGAAAGTGGACAGTGATGCCCTTGGCCAAAAAGGGCGTATGCGTTTTTTCCTGAATATATTCAGGAAAAAACGCATACGCCCTTTTTGGCCAACCAAGCAACCTGGAAAGGCAAATCAGCGCTCCAAAGAAGTCTCGCTTCCCAGCGGGCAAAAGGGCCATGCGGAAAAAAGTGTCCAAACCAGAAATGCAGGACCGGCCATGGAGAAATGGGAGCCTTGCTACGCTGATGGGTGGGATGTAAATTTCCAACAGCCACTCTGGAGAAGTGTACGGTGGGTCCTGAAACATCTAAAAAACACAGCATGGAGAGCATAGGGCACTTCCACTCATGGGCGTATAAATTGGGAAACTAAAAATCAGCAAGACACAGGCACCCCAAAGTTTAGGGCTGCTCTGTTGACAAGAAACCCCACTTCATTACACCTTAAATATCCTAGGAAAGAGAAAAATGGATAAAGAAGTTGTGGTCCTCATGTACAATGGAATATCACTCAGCCATGAAATCAACGTCATAAGGCTAGGAGCAGCACGATGAGTGGATTTAGGTACGACGATTCTAAGTGAAATAAGTCACACAGAAAAAGACACTTATCATAAGATATCACTTCTAGAGGGAATGTAAAAACCGCTACACTTGAACTGAATTGCAAAACAGAACAGAGTCACACGTTTAGGAAACACACTATGGCTGCTGAACGGGAAAGGTGAGGTGGGGTGATGCATAAAACAAGGGTTTCAAATTAGCTCAGATACCGTTCCATAAACCCAATATGTAATAGACAAGACCTACTCCTTGCTCAGTGAACTGGACTCAACACCCCCTCTTCACCACACAAGAATATATCTGACTAGTAAGAATCTTCAAACCTATGTATTGATATCTCTCTGTAAGTGAGTCAAGGGGGTGTAAAGCGGCATAAACACAGCCGAGAAAAGCAGCTAAACCCCATTATAAAAATAAATTACTTTTCAAAACCCGTGAAACAAAGACAGTGAAAGAGAGAGAAATTCTTACAAAATACATTCAGTGGCTGTGATGCAACCTGGATTGACCATATCTAGACCCACAGCTGATTGAGACATAGGGTGGACACTCTTGGGGCTGAGAGGTTTGATGAGGTTGGGTGAGCCAACGCAGATCCTTTAAAATAATACTGCATGGTACCATCCCATGGGTCCCAAATCTCCAGGTTCAAGGGCATCTTCCTACATCGAAAACATGCAAGAGAAGCTCAGAAGATGGTACACCGTGTGATCGGGAAAGGTTTCTAAAACGCACCTCATTTCTCATCTCCTGTGCTCGGGTTCGCCATTCCAGCCTCTTTACTAGCCATCTCCCTCCTCGGAGAATCAGCACCTTTAACCTCCTGTTCCGTACAGGTACAATTTGTCCTGAGGATGAACGGGAAGAGGGGGAACCAATGAGCGACTAGCTCTAGGGGTTGGGACAGGCACAGGTAACTCTATTTTCCCATCAGGAAGAAGAATTAACCACAAGCTCAGCCTGCCCCCCAGAACCAGAAGAGGGCCTGAAGCCATCCTGCACTTTTGCGGCCAGCTCCCAAAAAACCGACTGGAAAAATGGAGCTCAGGGGCACTGCAATTCGCAAACCTGCAGAGTTATAAATGATAACTCTCGTCCACAAATATATTGAGGGAAGGCAACGAAGAGGATTTGAAAGCAAGGCAGAATTGCAGGAAACAGATTTCAGGAGGTAGATTCGAATCGCCTTGAAAGCACATGAAAAGCGGCAAAACGTGGACAATGATGCCCTTGGCCAAAAAGGGAATATGCGTGTTTTCCTGAATATATTCAGGAAAACACGCATACGCCCTTTTGGGCCAACCAGGCAACCTGGAAAGGCAAATCAGCGCTCCAAAGAAGTCTCGCTTCCCAGCGGGCAAAAGGGCCATGCGGAAAAAAGTGTCCAAACCAGAAATGCAGGACCGGCCATGGAGAAATGGGAGCCTTGCTACGCTGATGTGCGGGATGTAAATTGCCAACAGCCACTCTGGAGAAGTGTACGGTGGGTCCTGAAACATCTAAAAAACACAGCTTGGAGAGCATAGGGCACTTCCACTCATGGGCGTATAAATTGGGAAAACTAAAAATCAGCAAGACACAGGCACCCCAAAGTTTAGGGCTGCTCTGTTGACAAAAACCCCCACTTCATTTCACCTTAAATATCCTAGGAAAGAGAAAAGTGGATAAAGAAGTTGTGGTCCTCATGTACAATGGAATATCCCTCAGCCATGAAATCCACGTCATAAGGCTAGTAGCAGCACGATGAGTGGATTTAGGTCCGACGATTCTAAGTGAAATAAGTCACACAGAAAAATACACTTATCATAAGATATCCCTTATAGAGGGAATGTAAAAACCGCTACACTTGAACTGAATTACAAAACAGAACAGAGTCACACGTTTAGAAAACACACTATGGCTGCTGAACGGGAAAGGTGAGGTGGGGTGATGCATAAAACAAGGGTTTCAAATTAGCTCAGATACCGTTCCATAAACCCAATATGTAATAGAGAAGACCTACTCCTTGCTCAGTGAACTGGACTCAACACCCCCTATTCACCACACAAGATTATATCTGACTAGTAAGAATCTTCAAACCTATGTATTGATATCTCTCTGTAAGTGAGTCAAGGGGGTGTAAAGCGGCATAAACACAGCCGTGAAAAGCAGCTAAACCCCATTATAAAAATAAATTACTTTTCAAAACCCGTGAAACAAAGACAGTGAAAGAGAGAGAAATTCTTACACATTTCGTTCAGGGGCTGTGATGCAACCTGGATTGACCATATCTAGACCCACAGCTGATTGAGACATAAGGGTGGACACTCTTGGGGCTGAGAGGTTTGGTGAGGTTGGGTGAGCCAACGCAGACCCTTTAAAGTAATACTGCATGGTACCCATCCCATGGGTCCCAAATCTCCAGGTTCAAGGGCATCTTCCTAGATCGAAAACATGCATGAGAAGCCCAGAAGATGGTACACCGTGTGATCGGGAAAGGTTTCTAAAACGCACCTCATTTCTCATCTCCTTGTGCTCGGGTTCGCCATTCCAGCCGCTTTACTAGCCATCTCCCTCCTTGGAGAATCAGCACCTTTAACCTCCTGTTCCGTACAGGTTGCAATTTGTCCTGAGGATGAACGGGAAGAGGGCGAACCAATGAGAGACTAGCTCTAGGTGTTGGGACAGGCACAGGTCACTCTATTTTCCCATCAGGAAGAAGAATTAACCACAAGCTCAGCCTGCCCCCCCAGAACCAGAAGAGGGCCTGAAGCAATCCTGCACTTTTGCGGCCAGCTCCCAAAAAAGCGAGTTGTAAAATGGAGCTCAGGGGCACTGCAATTCACAAACCTGCAGAGTTATAAATGATAACTCTCGTCCACAAATATATTGAGGGAAGGCAACGAAGAGGATTTGAAAGCAAGGCAGAATTGCAGGAAACAGATTTCAGGAGGTAGATTCGAATCGCCTTGAAAGCCCAAGAAAAGAGGCAGAAAGTGGACAGTGATGCCCTTGGCCAAAAAGGGCGTATGCGTTTTTTCCTGAATATATTCAGGAAAAAACGCATACGCCCTTTTTGGCCAACCAAGCAACCTGGAAAGGCCAATCAGCGCTCCAAAGAAGTCTCGCTTCCCAGCGGGCAAAAGGGCCATGCGGAAAAAAGTGTCCAAACCAGAAATGCAGGACCGGCCATGGAGAAATGGGAGCCTTGCTACGCTGATGGGCGGGATGTAAATTGCCAACAGCCACTCTGGAGAAGTGTACGGTGGGTCCTGAAACATCTAAAAAACACAGCTTGGAGAGCATAGGGCACTTAAACTCATGGGCGTATAAATTGGGAAACTAAAAATCAGCAAGACACAGGCACCCCAAAGTTTAGGGCTGCTCTGTTGACAAGAACCCCCACTTCATTACACCTTAAATATCCTAGGAAAGAGAAAAATGGATAAAGAAGTTGAGGTCCTCATGTACAACGGAATATCACTCAGCCATGAAATCAACGTCATAAGGCTAGTAGCAGCACGATGAGTGGATTTAGGTCCGACGATTCTAAGTGAAATAAGTCACACAGAAAAAGACACTTATCATAAGATATCCCTTATAGAGGGAATGTAAAAACCGCTACACTTGAACTGAATTACAAAACAGAACAGAGTCACACGTTTAGAAAACACACTATGGCTGCTGAACGGGAAAGGTGAGCTGGGGTGATGCATAAAACAAGGGTTTCAAATTAGCTCAGATACCGTTCCATAAACCCAATATGTAGTAGACAAGACCTACTGCTTGCTCAGTGAACTGGACTCAAAACCCCCTATTCACCACACAAGATTATATCTGACTAGTAAGAATCTTCAAACCTATGTATTGATATCTCTCTGTAAGTGAGTCAAGGGGGTGTAAAGCGGCATAAACACAGCCGTGAAAAGCAGCTAAACCCCATTATAAAAATAAATTACTTTTCAAAACCCGTGAAACAAAGACAGTGAAAGAGAGAGAAATTCTTACACATTTCGTTCAGGGGCTGTGATGCAACCTGGATTGACCATATCTAGACCCACAGCTGATTGAGACATAAGGGTGGACACTCTTGGGGCTGAGAGGTTTGGTGAGGTTGGGTGAGCCAACGCAGACCCTTTAAAGTAATACTGCATGGTACCCATCCCATGGGTCCCAAATCTCCAGGTTCAAGGGCATCTTCCTACATCGAAAACATGCATGAGAAGCCCAGAAGATGGTACACCGTGTGATCGGGAAAGGTTTCTAAAACGCATCTCATTTCTCATCTCCTTGTGCTCGGGTTCGCCATTCCAGCCGCTTTACTAGCCATCTCCCTCCTTGGAGAATCAGCACCTTTAACCTCCTGTTCCGTACAGGTTGCAATTTGTCCTGAGGATGAACGGGAAGAGGACGAACCAATAAGAGACTAGCTCTAGGTGTTGGGACAGGCACAGGTCACTCTATTTTCCCATCAGGAAGAAGAATTAACCACAAGCTCAGCCTGCCCCCCCAGAACCAGAAGAGGGCCTGAAGCAATCCTGCACTTTTGCGGCCAGCTCCCAAAAAAGCGAGTTGTAAAATGGAGCTCAGGGGCACTGCAATTCACAAACCTGCAGAGTTATAAATGATAACTCTCGTCCACAAATATATTGAGGGAAGGCAACGAAGAGGATTTGAAAGCAAGGCAGAATTGCAGGAAACAGATTTCAGGAGGTAGATTCGAATCGCCTTGAAAGCCCAAGAAAAGAGGCAGAAAGTGGACAGTGATGCCCTTGGCCAAAAAGGGCGTATGCGTTTTTTCCTGAATATATTCAGGAAAAAACGCATACGCCCTTTTTGGCCAACCAAGCAACCTGGAAAGGCAAATCAGCGCTCCAAAGAAGTCTCGCTTCCCAGCGGGCAAAAGGGCCATGCGGAAAAAAGTGTCCAAACCAGAAATGCAGGACCGGCCATGGAGAAATGGGAGCCTTGCTACGCTGATGGGTGGGATGTAAATTTCCAACAGCCACTCTGGAGAAGTGTACGGTGGGTCCTGAAACATCTAAAAAACACAGCATGGAGAGCATAGGGCACTTCCACTCATGGGCGTATAAATTGGGAAACTAAAAATCAGCAAGACACAGGCACCCCAAAGTTTAGGGCTGCTCTGTTGACAAGAACCCCCACTTCATTACACCTTAAATATCCTAGGAAAGAGAAAAATGGATAAAGAAGTTGTGGTCCTCATGTACAATGGAATATCACTCAGCCATGAAATCAACGTCATAAGGCTAGGAGCAGCACGATGAGTGGATTTAGGTACGACGATTCTAAGTGAAATAAGTCACACAGAAAAAGACACTTATCATAAGATATCACTTCTAGAGGGAATGTAAAAACCGCTACACTTGAACTGAATTGCAAAACAGAACAGAGTCACAGGTTTAGGAAGCACACTATGGCTGCTGAA
Organism: Balaenoptera acutorostrata; assembly: GCF_949987535.1. NCBI lineage: Eukaryota > Metazoa > Chordata > Mammalia > Artiodactyla > Balaenopteridae > Balaenoptera > Balaenoptera acutorostrata. The sequence continues at coordinate 169,249 of NW_026645900.1, forward strand.
CGGGAAAGGTGAGGTGGGGTGATGCATAAAACAAGGGTTTCAAATTAGCTCAGATACCGTTCCATAAACCCAATATGTAATAGACAAGACCTACTCCTTGCTCAGTGAACTGGACTCAACACCCCCTCTTCACCACACAAGAATATATCTGACTAGTAAGAATCTTCAAACCTATGTATTGATATCTCTCTGTAAGTGAGTCAAGGGGGTGTAAAGCGGCATAAACACAGCCGAGAAAAGCAGCTAAACCCCATTATAAAAATAAATTACTTTTCAAAACCCGTGAAACAAAGACAGTGAAAGAGAGAGAAATTCTTACAAAATACATTCAGTGGCTGTGATGCAACCTGGATTGACCATATCTAGACCCACAGCTGATTGAGACATAGGGTGGACACTCTTGGGGCTGAGAGGTTTGATGAGGTTGGGTGAGCCAACGCAGATCCTTTAAAATAATACTGCATGGTACCATCCCATGGGTCCCAAATCTCCAGGTTCAAGGGCATCTTCCTACATCGAAAACATGCAAGAGAAGCTCAGAAGATGGTACACCGTGTGATCGGGAAAGGTTTCTAAAACGCACCTCATTTCTCATCTCCTGTGCTCGGGTTCGCCATTCCAGCCTCTTTACTAGCCATCTCCCTCCTCGGAGAATCAGCACCTTTAACCTCCTGTTCCGTACAGGTACAATTTGTCCTGAGGATGAACGGGAAGAGGGGGAACCAATGAGCGACTAGCTCTAGGGGTTGGGACAGGCACAGGTAACTCTATTTTCCCATCAGGAAGAAGAATTAACCACAAGCTCAGCCTGCCCCCCAGAACCAGAAGAGGGCCTGAAGCCATCCTGCACTTTTGCGGCCAGCTCCCAAAAAACCGACTGGAAAAATGGAGCTCAGGGGCACTGCAATTCGCAAACCTGCAGAGTTATAAATGATAACTCTCGTCCACAAATATATTGAGGGAAGGCAACGAAGAGGATTTGAAAGCAAGGCAGAATTGCAGGAAACAGATTTCAGGAGGTAGATTCGAATCGCCTTGAAAGCACATGAAAAGCGGCAAAACGTGGACAATGATGCCCTTGGCCAAAAAGGGAATATGCGTGTTTTCCTGAATATATTCAGGAAAACACGCATACGCCCTTTTGGGCCAACCAGGCAACCTGGAAAGGCAAATCAGCGCTCCAAAGAAGTCTCGCTTCCCAGCGGGCAAAAGGGCCATGCGGAAAAAAGTGTCCAAACCAGAAATGCAGGACCGGCCATGGAGAAATGGGAGCCTTGCTACGCTGATGTGCGGGATGTAAATTGCCAACAGCCACTCTGGAGAAGTGTACGGTGGGTCCTGAAACATCTAAAAAACACAGCTTGGAGAGCATAGGGCACTTCCACTCATGGGCGTATAAATTGGGAAAACTAAAATTCAGCAAGACACAGGCACCCCAAAGTTTAGGGCTGCTCTGTTGACAAAAACCCCCACTTCATTTCACCTTAAATATCCTAGGAAAGAGAAAAGTGGATAAAGAAGTTGTGGTCCTCATGTACAATGGAATATCCCTCAGCCATGAAATCCACGTCATAAGGCTAGTAGCAGCACGATGAGTGGATTTAGGTCCGACGATTCTAAGTGAAATAAGTCACACAGAAAAATACACTTATCATAAGATATCCCTTATAGAGGGAATGTAAAAACCGCTACACTTGAACTGAATTACAAAACAGAACAGAGTCACACGTTTAGAAAACACACTATGGCTGCTGAACGGGAAAGGTGAGCTGGGGTGATGCATAAAACAAGGGTTTCAAATTAGCTCAGATACCGTTCCATAAACCCAATATGTAGTAGACAAGACCTACTCCTTGCTCAGTGAACTGGACTCAACACCCCCTATTCACCACACAAGATTATATCTGACTAGTAAGAATCTTCAAACCTATGTATTGATATCTCTCTGTAAGTGAGTCAAGGGGGTGTAAAGCGGCATAAACACAGCCGTGAAAAGCAGCTAAACCCCATTATAAAAATAAATTACTTTTCAAAACCCGTGAAACAAAGACAGTGAAAGAGAGAGAAATTCTTACACATTTCGTTCAGGGGCTGTGATGCAACCTGGATTGACCATATCTAGACCCACAGCTGATTGAGACATAAGGGTGGACACTCTTGGGGCTGAGAGGTTTGGTGAGGTTGGGTGAGCCAACGCAGACCCTTTAAAGTAATACTGCATGGTACCCATCCCATGGGTCCCAAATCTCCAGGTTAAAGGGCATCTTCCTACATCGAAAACATGCATGAGAAACCCAGAAGATGGTACACCGTGTGATCGGGAAAGGTTTCTAAAACGCACCTCATTTCTCATCTCCTTGTGCTCGGGTTCGCCATTCCAGCCGCTTTACTAGCCATCTCCCTCCTTGGAGAATCAGCACCTTTAACCTCCTGTTCCGTACAGGTTGCAATTTGTCCTGAGGATGAACGGGAAGAGGGCGAACCAATGAGAGACTAGCTCTAGGTGTTGGGACAGGCACAGGTCACTCTATTTTCCCATCAGGAAGAAGAATTAAGCACAAGCTCAGCCTGCCCCCCAGAACCAGAAGAGGGCCTGAAGCAATCCTGCACTTTTGCGGCCAGCTCCCAAAAAAGCGAGTTGTAAAATGGAGCTCAGGGGCACTGCAATTCACAAACCTGCAGAGTTATAAATGATAACTCTCGTGCACAAATATATTGAGGGAAGGCAACGAAGAGGATTTGAAAGCAAGGCAGAATTGCAGGAAACAGATTTCAGGAGGTAGATTCGAATCGCCTTGAAAGCCCAAGAAAAGAGGCAAAAGGTGGACAGTGATGCCCTTGGCCAAAAAGGGCGTATGAGTTTTTTCCTGAATATATTCAGGAAAAAACGCATACGCCCTTTTTGGCCAACCAAGCAACCTGGAAAGGCAAATCAGCGCTCCAAAGAAGTCTCGCTTCCCAGCGGGCAAAAGGGCCATGCGGAAAAAAGTGTCCAAACCAGAAATGCAGGACCGGCCATGGAGAAATGGGAGCCTTGCTACGCTGATGGGCGGGATGTAAATTGCCAACAGCCACTCTGGAGAAGTGTACGGTGGGTCCTGAAACATCTAAAAAACACAGCATGGAGAGCATAGGGCACTTCCACTCAAGGGCGTATAAATTGGGAAACTAAAAATCAGCAAGACACAGGCACCCCAAAGTTTAGGGCTGCTCTGTTGACAAGAACCCCCACTTCATTACACCTTAAATATCCTAGGAAAGAGAAAAATGGATAAAGAAGTTGTGGTCCTCATGTACAATGGAATATCACTCAGCCATGAAATCAACGTCATAAGGCTAGTAGCAGCACGATGAGTGGATTTAGGTACAACGATTCTAAGTGAAATAAGTCACACAGAAAATGACACTTATCATAAGATATCACTTCTAGAGGGAATGTAAAAACCGCTACACTTGAAATGAATTGCAAAACAGAACAGAGTCACACGTTTAGGAAACACACTATGGCTGCTGAACGGGAAAGGTGAGGTGGGGTGATGCATAAAACAAGGGTTTCAAATTAGCTCAGATACCGTTCCATAAACCCAATATGTAATAGACAAGACCTACTCCTTGCTCAGTGAACTGGACTCAACACCCCCTCTTCACCACACAAGAATATATCTGACTAGTAAGAATCTTCAAACCTATGTATTGATATCTCTCTGTAAGTGAGTCAAGGGGGTGTAAAGCGGCATAAACACAGCCGAGAAAAGCAGCTAAACCCCATTATAAAAATAAATTACTTTTCAAAACCCGTGAAACAAAGACAGTGAAAGAGAGAGAAATTCTTACAAAACACATTCAGTGGCTGTGATGCAACCTGGATTGACCATATCTAGACCCACAGCTGATTGAGACATAGGGTGGACACTCTTGGGGCTGAGAGGTTTGATGAGGTTGGGTGAGCCAACGCAGATCCTTTAAAATAATACTGCATGGTACCATCCCATGGGTCCGAAATCTCCAGGTTCAAGGGCATCTTCCTACATTAAAAACATGCAAGAGAAGCTCAGAAGATGGTACACCGTGTGATCGGGAAAGGTTTCTAAAACGCACCTCATTTCTCATCTCCTGTGCTCGGGTTCGCCATTCCAGCCTCTTTACTAGCCATCTCCCTCCTCGGAGAATCAGCACCTTTAACCTCCTGTTCCGTACAGGTTGCAATTTGTCCTGAGGATGAACGGGAAGAGGGGGAACCAATGAGCGACTAGCTCTAGGGGTTGGGACAAGCACAGGTCACTCTATTTTCCCATCGGGAAGAAGAATTAACCACAAGCTCAGCCTGCCCCCCAGAACCAGAAGAAGGCCTGAAGCCATCCTGCACTTTTGCGGCCAGCTCCCAAAAAACCGACTGGAAAAATGGAGCTCAGGGGCACTGCAATTCACAAACCTGCAGAGTTATAAATGATAACTCTCGTCCACAAATATATTGAGGGAAGGCAACGAAGAGGCTTTGAAAGCAAGGCAGAATTGCAGGAAACAGATTTCAGGAGGTAGATTCGAATCGCCTTGAAAGCACATGAAAAGCGGCAAAACGTGGACAATGATGCCCTTGGCCAAAAAGGGAATATGCGTGTTTTCCTGAATATATTCAGGAAAACACGCATACGCCCTTTTGGGCCAACCAGGCAACCTGGAAAGGCAAATCAGCGCTCCAAAGAAGTCTCGCTTCCCAGCGGGCAAAAGGGCCATGCGGAAAAAAGTGTCCAAACCAGAAATGCAGGACCGGCCATGGAGAAATGGGAGCCTTGCTACGCTGATGGGTGGGATGTAAATTGCCAACAGCCACTCTGGAGAAGTGTACGGTGGGTCCTGAAACATCTAAAAAACACAGCTTGGAGAGCATAGGGCACTTCCACTCATGGGCGTATAAATTTTGAAAACTAAGAATCAGCAAGACACAGGCACCCCAAAGTTTAGGGCTGCTCTGTTGACAAGAACCCCCACTTCATTACACCTTAAATATCCTAGGAAAGAGAAAAATGGATAAAGAAGTTGTGGTCCTCATGTACAACGGAATATCACTCAGCCATGAAATCAACGTCATAAGGCTAGTAGCAGCACGATGAGTGGATTTAGGTCCGACGATTCTAAGTGAAATAAGTCACACAGAAAAAGACACTTATCATAAGATATCCCTTATAGAGGGAATGTAAAAACCGCTACACTTGAACTGAATTACAAAACAGAACAGAGTCACACGTTTAGAAAACACACTATGGCTGCTGAACGGGAAAGGTGAGCTGGGGTGATGCATAAAACAAGGGTTTCAAATTAGTTCAGATACCGTTCCATAAACCCAATATGTAATAGACAAGACCTACTCCTTGCTCAGTGAACTGGACTCAACACCCCCTATTCACCACACAAGAATATATCTGACTAGTAAGAATCTTCAAACCTATGTATTGATATCTCTCTGTAAGTGAGTCAAGGGGGTGTAAAGCGGCATAAACACAGCCGTGAAAAGCAGCTAAACCCCATTATAAAAATAAATTACTTTTCAAAACCCGTGAAACAAAGACAGTGAAAGAGAGAGAAATTCTTACACATTTCGTTCAGGGGCTGTGATGCAACCTGGATTGACCATATCTAGACCCACAGCTGATTGAGACATAAGGGTGGACACTCTTGGGGCTGAGAGGTTTGGTGAGGTTGGGTGAGCCAACGCAGACCCTTTAAAGTAATACTGCATGGTACCCATCCCATGGGTCCCAAATCTCCAGGTTCAAGGGCATCTTCCTACATCGAAAACATGCATGAGAAGCCCAGAAGATGGTACACCGTGTGATCGGGAAAGGTTTCTAAAACGCACCTCATTTCTCGTCTCCTTGTGCTCGGGTTCGCCATTCCAGCCGCTTTACTAGCCATCTCCCTCCTTGGAGAATCAGCACCTTTAACCTCCTGTTCCGTACAGGTTGCAATTTGTCCTGAGGATGAACGGGAAGAGGGCGAACCAATGAGAGACTAGCTCTAGGTGTTGGGACAGGCACAGGTCACTCTATTTTCCCATCAGGAAGAAGAATTAACCACAAGCTCAGCCTGCCCCCCCAGAACCAGAAGAGGGCCTGAAGCAATCCTGCACTTTTGCGGCCAGCTCCCAAAAAAGCGAGTTGTAAAATGGAGCTCAGGGGCACTGCAATTCACAAACCTGCAGAGTTATAAATGATAACTCTCGTGCACAAATATATTGAGGGAAGGCAACGAAGAGGATTTGAAAGCAAGGCAGAATTGCAGGAAACAGATTTCAGGAGGTAGATTCGAATCGCCTTGAAAGCCCAAGAAAAGAGGCAAAAGGTGGACAGTGATGCCCTTGGCCAAAAAGGGCGTATGAGTTTTTTCCTGAATATATTCAGGAAAAAACGCATACGCCCTTTTTGGCCAACCAAGCAACCTGGAAAGGCAAATCAGCGCTCCAAAGAAGTCTCGCTTCCCAGCGGGCAAAAGGGCCATGCGGAAAAAAGTGTCCAAACCAGAAATGCAGGACCGGCCATGGAGAAATGGGAGCCTTGCTACGCTGATGGGCGGGATGTAAATTGCCAACAGCCACTCTAGAGAAGTGTACGGTGGGTCCTGAAACATCTAAAAAACACAGCATGGAGAGCATAGGGCACTTCCACTCAAGGGCGTATAAATTGGGAAACTAAAAATCAGCAAGACACAGGCACCCCAAAGTTTAGGGCTGCTCTGTTGACAAGAACCCCCACTTCATTACACCTTAAATATCCTAGGAAAGAGAAAAATAGATAAAGAAGTTGTGGTCCTCATGTACAATGGAATATCACTCAGCCATGAAATCAAAGTCATAAGGCTAGTAGCAGCACGATGAGTGGATTTAGGTACAACGATTCTAAGTGAAATAAGTCACACAGAAAAAGACACTTATCATAAGATATCACTTCTAGAGGGAATGTAAAAACCGCTACACTTGAAATGAATTGCAAAACAGAACAGAGTCACACGTTTAGGAAACACACTATGGCTGCTGAACGGGAAAGGTGAGGTGGGGTGATGCATAAAACAAGGGTTTCAAATTAGCTCAGATACCGTTCCATAAACCCAATATGTAATAGACAAGACCTACTCCTTGCTCAGTGAACTGGACTCAACACCCCCTCTTCACCACACAAGAATATATCTGACTAGTAAGAATCTTCAAACCTATGTATTGATATCTCTCTGTAAGTGAGTCAAGGGGGTGTAAAGCGGCATAAACACAGCCGAGAAAAGCAGCTAAACCCCATTATAAAAATAAATTACTTTTCAAAACCCGTGAAACAAAGACAGTGAAAGAGAGAGAAATTCTTACAAAATACATTCTGTGGCTGTGATGCAACCTGGATTGACCATATCTAGACCCACAGCTGATTGAGACATAGGGTGGACACTCTTGGGGCTGAGAGGTTTGATGAGGTTGGGTGAGCCAACGCAGATCCTTTAAAATAATACTGCATGGTACCATCCCATGGGTCCCAAATCTCCAGGTTCAAGGGCATCTTCCTACATCGAAAACATGCAAGAGAAGCTCAGAAGAGGGTACACCGTGTGATCGGGAAAGGTTTCTAAAACGCACCTCATTTCTCATCTCCTGTGCTCGGGTTCGCCATTCCAGCCTCTTTACTAGCCATCTCCCTCCTCGGAGAATCAGCACCTTTAACCTCCTGTTCCGTACAGGTTGCAATTTGTCCTGAGGATGAACGGGAAGAGGGGGAACCAATGAGCGACTAGCTCTAGGGGTTGGGACAAGCACAGGTCACTCTATTTTCCCATCGGGAAGAAGAATTAACCACAAGCTCAGCCTGCCCCCCAGAACCAGAAGAGGGCCTGAAGCCATCCTGCACTTTTGCGGCCAGCTCCCAAAAAACCGACTGGAAAAATGGAGCTCAGGGGCACTGCAATTCACAAACCTGCAGAGTTATAAATGATAACTCTCGTCCACAAATATATTGAGGGAAGGCAACGAAGAGGATTTGAAAGCAAGGCAGAATTGCAGGAAACAGATTTCAGGAGGTAGATTCGAATCGCCTTGAAAGCACATGAAAAGCGGCAAAACGTGGACAATGATGCCCTTGGCCAAAAAGGGCATATGCGTGTTTTCCTGAATATATTCAGGAAAACACGCATACGCCCTTTTGGGCCAACCAGGCAACCTGGAAAGGCAAATCAGCGCTCCAAAGAAGTCTCGCTTCCCAGCGGGCAAAAGGGCCATGCGGAAAAAAGTGTCCAAACCAGAAATGCAGGACCGGCCATGGAGAAATGGGAGCCTTGCTACGCTGATGGGCGGGATGTAAATTGCCAACAGCCACTCTGGAGAAGTGTACGGTGGGTCCTGAAACATCTAAAAAACACAGCTTGGAGAGCATAGGGCACTTCCACTCATGGGCGTATAAATTTTGAAAACTAAGAATCAGCAAGACACAGGCACCCCAAAGTTTAGGGCTGCTCTGTTGACAAAAACCCCCACTTCATTTCACCTTAAATATCCTAGGAAAGAGAAAAGTGGATAAAGAAGTTGTGGTCCTCATGTACAATGGAATATCCCTCAGCCATGAAATCCACGTCATAAGGCTAGTAGCAGCACGATGAGTGGATTTAGGTCCGAAAATTGTAAGTGAAATAAGTCACACAGAAAAAGACACTTATCATAAGATATCCCTTATAGAGGGAATGTAAAAACCGCTACACTTGAACTGAATTACAAAACAGAACAGAGTCACACGTTTAGAAAACACACTATGGCTGCTGAACGGGAAAGGTGAGCTGGGGTGATGCATAAAACAAGGGTTTCAAATTAGCTCAGATACCGTTCCATAAACCCAATATGTAGTAGACAAGATCTACTCCTTGCTCAGTGAACTGGACTCAACACCCCCTATTCACCACACAAGATTATATCTGACTAGTAAGAATCTTCAAACCTATGTATTGATATCTCTCTGTAAGTGAGTCAAGGGGGTGTAAAGCGGCATAAACACAGCCGTGAAAAGCAGCTAAACCCCATTATAAAAATAAATTACTTTTCAAAACCCGTGAAACAAAGACAGTGAAAGAGAGAGAAATTCTTACACATTTCGTTCAGGGGCTGTGATGCAACCTGGATTGACCATATCTAGACCCACAGCTGATTGAGACATAAGGGTGGACACTCTTGGGGCTGAGAGGTTTGGTGAGGTTGGGTGAGCCAACGCAGACCCTTTAAAGTAATACTGCATGGTACCCATCCCATGGGTCCCAAATCTCCAGGTTCAAGGGCATCTTCCTACATCGAAAACATGCATGAGAAGCCCAGAAGATGGTACACCGTGTGATCGGGAAAGGTTTCTAAAACGCACCTCATTTCTCATCTCCTTGTGCTCGGGTTCGCCATTCCAGCCGCTTTACTAGCCATCTCCCTCCTTGGAGAATCAGCACCTTTAACCTCCTGTTCCGTACAGGTTGCAATTTGTCCTGAGGATGAACGGGAAGAGGGCGAACCAATGAGAGACTAGCTCTAGGTGTTGGGACAGGCACAGGTCACTCTATTTTCCCATCAGGAAGAAGAATTAACCACAAGCTCAGCCTGCCCCCCAGAACCAGAAGAGGGCCTGAAGCAATCCTGCACTTTTGCGGCCAGCTCCCAAAAAAGCGAGTTGTAAAATGGAGCTCAGGGGCACTGCAATTCACAAACCTGCAGAGTTATAAATGATAACTCTCATGCACAAATATATTGAGGGAAGGCAACGAAGAGGATTTGAAAGCAAGGCAGAATTGCAGGAAACAGATTTCAGGAGGTAGATTCGAATCGCCTTGAAAGCCCAAGAAAAGAGGCAAAAGGTGGACAGTGATGCCCTTGGCCAAAAAGGGCGTATGCGTTTTTTCCTGAATATATTCAGGAAAAAACGCATACGCCCTTTTTGGCCAACCAAGCAACCTGGAAAGGCAAATCAGCGCTCCAAAGAAGTCTCGCTTCCCAGCGGGCAAAAGGGCCATGCGGAAAAAAGTGTCCAAACCAGAAATGCAGGACCGGCCATGGAGAAATGGGAGCCTTGCTACGCTGATGGGCGGGATGTAAATTGCCAACAGCCACTCTAGAGAAGTGTACGGTGGGTCCTGAAACATCTAAAAAACACAGCATGGAGAGCATAGGGCACTTCCACTCAAGGGCGTATAAATTGGGAAACTAAAAATCAGCAAGACACAGGCACCCCAAAGTTTAGGGCTGCTCTGTTGACAAGAACCCCCACTTCATTACACCTTAAATATCCTAGGAAAGAGAAAAATAGATAAAGAAGTTGGGGTCCTCATGTACAATGGAATATCACTCAGCCATGAAATCAACGTCATAAGGCTAGTAGCAGCACGATGAGTGGATTTAGGTACAACGATTCTAAGTGAAATAAGTCACACAGAAAAAGACACTTATCATAAGATATCACTTCTAGAGGGAATGTAAAAACCGCTACACTTGAAATGAATTGCAAAACAGAACAGAGTCACACGTTTAGGAAACACACTATGGCTGCTGAACGGGAAAGGTGAGGTGGGGTGATGCATAAAACAAGGGTTTCAAATTAGCTCAGATACCGTTCCATAAACCCAATATGTAATAGACAAGACCTACTCCTTGCTCAGTGAACTGGACTCAACACCCCCTCTTCACCACACAAGAATATATCTGACTAGTAAGAATCTTCAAACCTATGTATTGATATCTCTCTGTAAGTGAGTCAAGGGGGTGTAAAGCGGCATAAACACAGCCGAGAAAAGCAGCTAAACCCCATTATAAAAATAAATTACTTTTCAAAACCCGTGAAACAAAGACAGTGAAAGAGAGAGAAATTCTTACAAAATACATTCTGTGGCTGTGATGCAACCTGGATTGACCATATCTAGACCCACAGCTGATTGAGACATAGGGTGGACACTCTTGGGGCTGAGAGGTTTGATGAGGTTGGGTGAGCCAACGCAGATCCTTTAAAATAATACTGCATGGTACCATCCCATGGGTCCCAAATCTCCAGGTTCAAGGGCATCTTCCTACATCGAAAACATGCAAGAGAAGCTCAGAAGAGGGTACACCGTGTGATCGGGAAAGGTTTCTAAAACGCACCTCATTTCTCATCTCCTGTGCTCGGGTTCGCCATTCCAGCCTCTTTACTAGCCATCTCCCTCCTCGGAGAATCAGCACCTTTAACCTCCTGTTCCGTACAGGTTGCAATTTGTCCTGAGGATGAACGGGAAGAGGGGGAACCAATGAGCGACTAGCTCTAGGGGTTGGGACAAGCACAGGTCACTCTATTTTCCCATCGGGAAGAAGAATTAACCACAAGCTCAGCCTGCCCCCCAGAACCAGAAGAGGGCCTGAAGCCATCCTGCACTTTTGCGGCCAGCTCCCAAAAAACCGACTGGAAAAATGGAGCTCAGGGGCACTGCAATTCACAAACCTGCAGAGTTATAAATGATAACTCTCGTCCACAAATATATTGAGGGAAGGCAACGAAGAGGATTTGAAAGCAAGGCAGAATTGCAGGAAACAGATTTCAGGAGGTAGATTCGAATCGCCTTGAAAGCACATGAAAAGCGGCAAAACGTGGACAATGATGCCCTTGGCCAAAAAGGGAATATGCGTGTTTTCCTGAATATATTCAGGAAAACACGCATACGCCCTTTTGGGCCAACCAGGCAACCTGGAAAGGCAAATCAGCGCTCCAAAGAAGTCTCGCTTCCCAGCGGGCAAAAGGGCCATGCGGAAAAAAGTGTCCAAACCAGAAATGCAGGACCGGCCATGGAGAAATGGGAGCCTTGCTACGCTGATGGGCGGGATGTAAATTGCCAACAGCCACTCTGGAGAAGTGTACGGTGGGTCCTGAAACATCTAAAAAACACAGCTTGGAGAGCATAGGGCACTTCCACTCATGGGCGTATAAATTTTGAAAACTAAGAATCAGCAAGACACAGGCACCCCAAAGTTTAGGGCTGCTCTGTTGACAAAAACCCCCACTTCATTTCACCTTAAATATCCTAGGAAAGAGAAAAGTGGATAAAGAAGTTGTGGTCCTCATGTACAATGGAATATCCCTCAGCCATGAAATCCACGTCATAAGGCTAGTAGCAGCACGATGAGTGGATTTAGGTCCCAAAATTGTAAGTGAAATAAGTCACACAGAAAAAGACACTTATCATAAGATATCCCTTATAGAGGGAATGTAAAAACCGCTACACTTGAACTGAATTACAAAACAGAACAGAGTCACACGTTTAGAAAACACACTATGGCTGCTGAACGGGAAAGGTGAGCTGGGGTGATGCATAAAACAAGGGTTTCAAATTAGCTCAGATACCGTTCCATAAACCCAATATGTAGTAGACAAGACCTACTCCTTGCTCAGTGAACTGGACTCAACACCCCCTATTCACCACACAAGATTATATCTGACTAGTAAGAATCTTCAAACCTATGTATTGATATCTCTCTGTAAGTGAGTCAAGGGGGTGTAAAGCGGCATAAACACAGCCGTGAAAAGCAGCTAAACCCCATTATAAAAATAAATTACTTTTCAAAACCCGTGAAACAAAGACAGTGAAAGAGAGAGAAATTCTTACACATTTCGTTCAGGGGCTGTGATGCAACCTGGATTGACCATATCTAGACCCACAGCTGATTGAGACATAAGGGTGGACACTCTTGGGGCTGAGAGGTTTGGTGAGGTTGGGTGAGCCAACGCAGACCCTTTAAAGTAATACTGCATGGTACCCATCCCATGGGTCCCAAATCTCCAGGTTCAAGGGCATCTTCCTACATCGAAAACATGCATGAGAAGCCCAGAAGATGGTACACCGTGTGATCGGGAAAGGTTTCTAAAACGCACCTCATTTCTCATCTCCTTGTGCTCGGGTTCGCCATTCCAGCCGCTTTACTAGCCATCTCCCTCCTTGGAGAATCAGCACCTTTAACCTCCTGTTCCGTACAGGTTGCAATTTGTCCTGAGGATGAACGGGAAGAGGGCGAACCAATGAGAGACTAGCTCTAGGTGTTGGGACAGGCACAGGTCACTCTATTTTCCCATCAGGAAGAAGAATTAAGCACAAGCTCAGCCTGCCCCCCAGAACCAGAAGAGGGCCTGAAGCAATCCTGCACTTTTGCGGCCAGCTCCCAAAAAAGCGAGTTGTAAAATGGAGCTCAGGGGCACTGCAATTCACAAACCTGCAGAGTTATAAATGATAACTCTCGTGCACAAATATATTGAGGGAAGGCAACGAAGAGGATTTGAAAGCAAGGCAGAATTGCAGGAAACAGATTTCAGGAGGTAGATTCGAATCGCCTTAAAAGCCCAAGAAAAGAGGCAAAAGGTGGACAGTGATGCCCTTGGCCAAAAAGGGCGTATGAGTTTTTTCCTGAATATATTCAGGAAAAAACGCATACGCCCTTTTTGGCCAACCAAGCAACCTGGAAAGGCAAATCAGCGCTCCAAAGAAGTCTCGCTTCCCAGCGGGCAAAAGGGCCATGCGGAAAAAAGTGTCCAAACCAGAAATGCAGGACCGGCCATGGAGAAATGGGAGCCTTGCTACGCTGATGGGCGGGATGTAAATTGCCAACAGCCACTCTAGAGAAGTGTACGGTGGGTCCTGAAACATCTAAAAAACACAGCATGGAGAGCATAGGGCACTTCCACTCAAGGGCGTATAAATTGGGAAACTAAAAATCAGCAAGACACAGGCACCCCAAAGTTTAGGGCTGCTCTGTTGACAAGAACCCCCACTTCATTACACCTTAAATATCCTAGGAAAGAGAAAAATAGATAAAGAAGTTGGGGTCCTCATGTACAATGGAATATCACTCAGCCATGAAATCAACGTCATAAGGCTAGTAGCAGCACGATGAGTGGATTTAGGTACAACGATTCTAAGTGAAATAAGTCACACAGAAAAAGACACTTATCATAAGATATCACTTCTAGAGGGAATGTAAAAACCGCTACACTTGAAATGAATTGCAAAACAGAACAGAGTCACACGTTTAGGAAACACACTATGGCTGCTGAACGGGAAAGGTGAGGTGGGGTGATGCATAAAACAAGGGTTTCAAATTAGCTCAGATACCGTTCCATAAACCCAATATGTAATAGACAAGACCTACTCCTTGCTCAGTGAACTGGACTCAACACCCCCTCTTCACCACACAAGAATATATCTGACTAGTAAGAATCTTCAAACCTATGTATTGATATCTCTCTGTAAGTGAGTCAAGGGGGTGTAAAGCGGCATAAACACAGCCGAGAAAAGCAGCTAAACCCCATTATAAAAATAAATTACTTTTCAAAACCCGTGAAACAAAGACAGTGAAAGAGAGAGAAATTCTTACAAAATACATTCTGTGGCTGTGATGCAACCTGGATTGACCATATCTAGACCCACAGCTGATTGAGACATAGGGTGGACACTCTTGGGGCTGAGAGGTTTGATGAGGTTGGGTGAGCCAACGCAGATCCTTTAAAATAATACTGCATGGTACCATCCCATGGGTCCCAAATCTCCAGGTTCAAGGGCATCTTCCTACATCGAAAACATGCAAGAGAAGCTCAGAAGAGGGTACACCGTGTGATCGGGAAAGGTTTCTAAAACGCACCTCATTTCTCATCTCCTGTGCTCGGGTTCGCCATTCCAGCCTCTTTACTAGCCATCTCCCTCCTCGGAGAATCAGCACCTTTAACCTCCTGTTCCGTACAGGTTGCAATTTGTCCTGAGGATGAACGGGAAGAGGGGGAACCAATGAGCGACTAGCTCTAGGGGTTGGGACAAGCACAGGTCACTCTATTTTCCCATCGGGAAGAAGAATTAACCACAAGCTCAGCCTGCCCCCCAGAACCAGAAGAGGGCCTGAAGCCATCCTGCACTTTTGCGGCCAGCTCCCAAAAAACCGACTGGAAAAATGGAGCTCAGGGGCACTGCAATTCACAAACCTGCAGAGTTATAAATGATAACTCTCGTCCACAAATATATTGAGGGAAGGCAACGAAGAGGATTTGAAAGCAAGGCAGAATTGCAGGAAACAGATTTCAGGAGGTAGATTCGAATCGCCTTGAAAGCACATGAAAAGCGGCAAAACGTGGACAATGATGCCCTTGGCCAAAAAGGGAATATGCGTGTTTTCCTGAATATATTCAGGAAAACACGCATACGCCCTTTTGGGCCAACCAGGCAACCTGGAAAGGCAAATCAGCGCTCCAAAGAAGTCTCGCTTCCCAGCGGGCAAAAGGGCCATGCGGAAAAAAGTGTCCAAACCAGAAATGCAGGACCGGCCATGGAGAAATGGGAGCCTTGCTACGCTGATGGGCGGGATGTAAATTGCCAACAGCCACTCTGGAGAAGTGTACGGTGGGTCCTGAAACATCTAAAAAACACAGCTTGGAGAGCATAGGGCACTTCCACTCATGGGCGTATAAATTTTGAAAACTAAGAATCAGCAAGACACAGGCACCCCAAAGTTTAGGGCTGCTCTGTTGACAAAAACCCCCACTTCATTTCACCTTAAATATCCTAGGAAAGAGAAAAGTGGATAAAGAAGTTGTGGTCCTCATGTACAATGGAATATCCCTCAGCCATGAAATCCACGTCATAAGGCTAGTAGCAGCACGATGAGTGGATTTAGGTCCCAAAATTGTAAGTGAAATAAGTCACACAGAAAAAGACACTTATCATAAGATATCCCTTATAGAGGGAATGTAAAAACCGCTACACTTGAACTGAATTACAAAACAGAACAGAGTCACACGTTTAGAAAACACACTATGGCTGCTGAACGGGAAAGGTGAGCTGGGGTGATGCATAAAACAAGGGTTTCAAATTAGCTCAGATACCGTTCCATAAACCCAATATGTAGTAGACAAGACCTACTCCTTGCTCAGTGAACTGGACTCAACACCCCCTATTCACCACACAAGATTATATCTGACTAGTAAGAATCTTCAAACCTATGTATTGATATCTCTCTGTAAGTGAGTCAAGGGGGTGTAAAGCGGCATAAACACAGCCGTGAAAAGCAGCTAAACCCCATTATAAAAATAAATTACTTTTCAAAACCCGTGAAACAAAGACAGTGAAAGAGAGAGAAATTCTTACACATTTCGTTCAGGGGCTGTGATGCAACCTGGATTGACCATATCTAGACCCACAGCTGATTGAGACATAAGGGTGGACACTCTTGGGGCTGAGAGGTTTGGTGAGGTTGGGTGAGCCAACGCAGACCCTTTAAAGTAATACTGCATGGTACCCATCCCATGGGTCCCAAATCTCCAGGTTCAAGGGCATCTTCCTACATCGAAAACATGCATGAGAAGCCCAGAAGATGGTACACCGTGTGATCGGGAAAGGTTTCTAAAACGCACCTCATTTCTCATCTCCTTGTGCTCGGGTTCGCCATTCCAGCCGCTTTACTAGCCATCTCCCTCCTTGGAGAATCAGCACCTTTAACCTCCTGTTCCGTACAGGTTGCAATTTGTCCTGAGGATGAACGGGAAGAGGGCGAACCAATGAGAGACTAGCTCTAGGTGTTGGGACAGGCACAGGTCACTCTATTTTCCCATCAGGAAGAAGAATTAAGCACAAGCTCAGCCTGCCCCCCAGAACCAGAAGAGGGCCTGAAGCAATCCTGCACTTTTGCGGCCAGCTCCCAAAAAAGCGAGTTGTAAAATGGAGCTCAGGGGCACTGCAATTCACAAACCTGCAGAGTTATAAATGATAACTCTCGTGCACAAATATATTGAGGGAAGGCAACGAAGAGGATTTGAAAGCAAGGCAGAATTGCAGGAAACAGATTTCAGGAGGTAGATTCGAATCGCCTTAAAAGCCCAAGAAAAGAGGCAAAAGGTGGACAGTGATGCCCTTGGCCAAAAAGGGCGTATGAGTTTTTTCCTGAATATATTCAGGAAAAAACGCATACGCCCTTTTTGGCCAACCAAGCAACCTGGAAAGGCAAATCAGCGCTCCAAAGAAGTCTCGCTTCCCAGCGGGCAAAAGGGCCATGCGGAAAAAAGTGTCCAAACCAGAAATGCAGGACCGGCCATGGAGAAATGGGAGCCTTGCTACGCTGATGGGCGGGATGTAAATTGCCAACAGCCACTCTAGAGAAGTGTACGGTGGGTCCTGAAACATCTAAAAAACACAGCATGGAGAGCATAGGGCACTTCCACTCAAGGGCGTATAAATTGGGAAACTAAAAATCAGCAAGACACAGGCACCCCAAAGTTTAGGGCTGCTCTGTTGACAAGAACCCCCACTTCATTACACCTTAAATATCCTAGGAAAGAGAAAAATAGATAAAGAAGTTGGGGTCCTCATGTACAATGGAATATCACTCAGCCATGAAATCAACGTCATAAGGCTAGTAGCAGCACGATGAGTGGATTTAGGTACAACGATTCTAAGTGAAATAAGTCACACAGAAAAAGACACTTATCATAAGATATCACTTCTAGAGGGAATGTAAAAACCGCTACACTTGAAATGAATTGCAAAACAGAACAGAGTCACACGTTTAGGAAACACACTATGGCTGCTGAACGGGAAAGGTGAGGTGGGGTGATGCATAAAACAAGGGTTTCAAATTAGCTCAGATACCGTTCCATAAACCCAATATGTAATAGACAAGACCTACTCCTTGCTCAGTGAACTGGACTCAACACCCCCTCTTCACCACACAAGAATATATCTGACTAGTAAGAATCTTCAAACCTATGTATTGATATCTCTCTGTAAGTGAGTCAAGGGGGTGTAAAGCGGCATAAACACAGCCGAGAAAAGCAGCTAAACCCCATTATAAAAATAAATTACTTTTCAAAACCCGTGAAACAAAGACAGTGAAAGAGAGAGAAATTCTTACAAAATACATTCTGTGGCTGTGATGCAACCTGGATTGACCATATCTAGACCCACAGCTGATTGAGACATAGGGTGGACACTCTTGGGGCTGAGAGGTTTGATGAGGTTGGGTGAGCCAACGCAGATCCTTTAAAATAATACTGCATGGTACCATCCCATGGGTCCCAAATCTCCAGGTTCAAGGGCATCTTCCTACATCGAAAACATGCAAGAGAAGCTCAGAAGAGGGTACACCGTGTGATCGGGAAAGGTTTCTAAAACGCACCTCATTTCTCATCTCCTGTGCTCGGGTTCGCCATTCCAGCCTCTTTACTAGCCATCTCCCTCCTCGGAGAATCAGCACCTTTAACCTCCTGTTCCGTACAGGTTGCAATTTGTCCTGAGGATGAACGGGAAGAGGGGGAACCAATGAGCGACTAGCTCTAGGGGTTGGGACAAGCACAGGTCACTCTATTTTCCCATCGGGAAGAAGAATTAACCACAAGCTCAGCCTGCCCCCCAGAACCAGAAGAGGGCCTGAAGCCATCCTGCACTTTTGCGGCCAGCTCCCAAAAAACCGACTGGAAAAATGGAGCTCAGGGGCACTGCAATTCACAAACCTGCAGAGTTATAAATGATAACTCTCGTCCACAAATATATTGAGGGAAGGCAACGAAGAGGATTTGAAAGCAAGGCAGAATTGCAGGAAACAGATTTCAGGAGGTAGATTCGAATCGCCTTGAAAGCACATGAAAAGCGGCAAAACGTGGACAATGATGCCCTTGGCCAAAAAGGGAATATGCGTGTTTTCCTGAATATATTCAGGAAAACACGCATACGCCCTTTTGGGCCAACCAGGCAACCTGGAAAGGCAAATCAGCGCTCCAAAGAAGTCTCGCTTCCCAGCGGGCAAAAGGGCCATGCGGAAAAAAGTGTCCAAACCAGAAATGCAGGACCGGCCATGGAGAAATGGGAGCCTTGCTACGCTGATGGGCGGGATGTAAATTGCCAACAGCCACTCTGGAGAAGTGTACGGTGGGTCCTGAAACATCTAAAAAACACAGCTTGGAGAGCATAGGGCACTTCCACTCATGGGCGTATAAATTTTGAAAACTAAGAATCAGCAAGACACAGGCACCCCAAAGTTTAGGGCTGCTCTGTTGACAAAAACCCCCACTTCATTTCACCTTAAATATCCTAGGAAAGAGAAAAGTGGATAAAGAAGTTGTGGTCCTCATGTACAATGGAATATCCCTCAGCCATGAAATCCACGTCATAAGGCTAGTAGCAGCACGATGAGTGGATTTAGGTCCCAAAATTGTAAGTGAAATAAGTCACACAGAAAAAGACACTTATCATAAGATATCCCTTATAGAGGGAATGTAAAAACCGCTACACTTGAACTGAATTACAAAACAGAACAGAGTCACACGTTTAGAAAACACACTATGGCTGCTGAACGGGAAAGGTGAGCTGGGGTGATGCATAAAACAAGGGTTTCAAATTAGCTCAGATACCGTTCCATAAACCCAATATGTAGTAGACAAGACCTACTCCTTGCTCAGTGAACTGGACTCAACACCCCCTATTCACCACACAAGATTATATCTGACTAGTAAGAATCTTCAAACCTATGTATTGATATCTCTCTGTAAGTGAGTCAAGGGGGTGTAAAGCGGCATAAACACAGCCGTGAAAAGCAGCTAAACCCCATTATAAAAATAAATTACTTTTCAAAACCCGTGAAACAAAGACAGTGAAAGAGAGAGAAATTCTTACACATTTCGTTCAGGGGCTGTGATGCAACCTGGATTGACCATATCTAGACCCACAGCTGATTGAGACATAAGGGTGGACACTCTTGGGGCTGAGAGGTTTGGTGAGGTTGGGTGAGCCAACGCAGACCCTTTAAAGTAATACTGCATGGTACCCATCCCATGGGTCCCAAATCTCCAGGTTCAAGGGCATCTTCCTACATCGAAAACATGCATGAGAAGCCCAGAAGATGGTACACCGTGTGATCGGGAAAGGTTTCTAAAACGCACCTCATTTCTCATCTCCTTGTGCTCGGGTTCGCCATTCCAGCCGCTTTACTAGCCATCTCCCTCCTTGGAGAATCAGCACCTTTAACCTCCTGTTCCGTACAGGTTGCAATTTGTCCTGAGGATGAACGGGAAGAGGGCGAACCAATGAGAGACTAGCTCTAGGTGTTGGGACAGGCACAGGTCACTCTATTTTCCCATCAGGAAGAAGAATTAAGCACAAGCTCAGCCTGCCCCCCAGAACCAGAAGAGGGCCTGAAGCAATCCTGCACTTTTGCGGCCAGCTCCCAAAAAAGCGAGTTGTAAAATGGAGCTCAGGGGCACTGCAATTCACAAACCTGCAGAGTTATAAATGATAACTCTCGTGCACAAATATATTGAGGGAAGGCAACGAAGAGGATTTGAAAGCAAGGCAGAATTGCAGGAAACAGATTTCAGGAGGTAGATTCGAATCGCCTTGAAAGCCCAAGAAAAGAGGCAAAAGGTGGACAGTGATGCCCTTGGCCAAAAAGGGCGTATGAGTTTTTTCCTGAATATATTCAGGAAAAAACGCATACGCCCTTTTTGGCCAACCAAGCAACCTGGAAAGGCAAATCAGCGCTCCAAAGAAGTCTCGCTTCCCAGCGGGCAAAAGGGCCATGCGGAAAAAAGTGTCCAAACCAGAAATGCAGGACCGGCCATGGAGAAATGGGAGCCTTGCTACGCTGATGGGCGGGATGTAAATTGCCAACAGCCACTCTAGAGAAGTGTACGGTGGGTCCTGAAACATCTAAAAAACACAGCATGGAGAGCATAGGGCACTTCCACTCAAGGGCGTATAAATTGGGAAACTAAAAATCAGCAAGACACAGGCACCCCAAAGTTTAGGGCTGCTCTGTTGACAAGAACCCCCACTTCATTACACCTTAAATATCCTAGGAAAGAGAAAAATAGATAAAGAAGTTGGGGTCCTCATGTACAATGGAATATCACTCAGCCATGAAATCAACGTCATAAGGCTAGTAGCAGCACGATGAGTGGATTTAGGTACAACGATTCTAAGTGAAATAAGTCACACAGAAAAAGACACTTATCATAAGATATCACTTCTAGAGGGAATGTAAAAACCGCTACACTTGAAATGAATTGCAAAACAGAACAGAGTCACACGTTTAGGAAACACACTATGGCTGCTGAACGGGAAAGGTGAGGTGGGGTGATGCATAAAACAAGGGTTTCAAATTAGCTCAGATACCGTTCCATAAACCCAATATGTAATAGACAAGACCTACTCCTTGCTCAGTGAACTGGACTCAACACCCCCTCTTCACCACACAAGAATATATCTGACTAGTAAGAATCTTCAAACCTATGTATTGATATCTCTCTGTAAGTGAGTCAAGGGGGTGTAAAGCGGCATAAACACAGCCGAGAAAAGCAGCTAAACCCCATTATAAAAATAAATTACTTTTCAAAACCCGTGAAACAAAGACAGTGAAAGAGAGAGAAATTCTTACAAAATACATTCTGTGGCTGTGATGCAACCTGGATTGACCATATCTAGACCCACAGCTGATTGAGACATAAGGGTGGACACTCTTGGGGCTGAGAGGTTTGGTGAGGTTGGGTGAGCCAACGCAGACCCTTTAAAGTAATACTGCATGGTACCCATCCCATGGGTCCCAAATCTCCAGGTTCAAGGGCATCTTCCTACATCGAAAACATGCATGAGAAGCCCAGAAGATGGTACACCGTGTGATCGGGAAAGGTTTCTAAAACGCACCTCATTTCTCATCTCCTTGTGCTCGGGTTCGCCATTCCAGCCGCTTTACTAGCCATCTCCCTCCTTGGAGAATCAGCACCTTTAACCTCCTGTTCCGTACAGGTTGCAATTTGTCCTGAGGATGAACGGGAAGAGGGCGAACCAATGAGAGACTAGCTCTAGGTGTTGGGACAGGCACAGGTCACTCTATTTTCCCATCAGGAAGAAGAATTAAGCACAAGCTCAGCCTGCCCCCCAGAACCAGAAGAGGGCCTGAAGCAATCCTGCACTTTTGCGGCCAGCTCCCAAAAAAGCGAGTTGTAAAATGGAGCTCAGGGGCACTGCAATTCACAAACCTGCAGAGTTATAAATGATAACTCTCGTGCACAAATATATTGAGGGAAGGCAACGAAGAGGATTTGAAAGCAAGGCAGAATTGCAGGAAACAGATTTCAGGAGGTAGATTCGAATCGCCTTGAAAGCCCAAGAAAAGAGGCAAAAGGTGGACAGTGATGCCCTTGGCCAAAAAGGGCGTATGAGTTTTTTCCTGAATATATTCAGGAAAAAACGCATACGCCCTTTTTGGCCAACCAAGCAACCTGGAAAGGCAAATCAGCGCTCCAAAGAAGTCTCGCTTCCCAGCGGGCAAAAGGGCCATGCGGAAAAAAGTGTCCAAACCAGAAATGCAGGACCGGCCATGGAGAAATGGGAGCCTTGCTACGCTGATGGGCGGGATGTAAATTGCCAACAGCCACTCTAGAGAAGTGTACGGTGGGTCCTGAAACATCTAAAAAACACAGCATGGAGAGCATAGGGCACTTCCACTCAAGGGCGTATAAATTGGGAAACTAAAAATCAGCAAGACACAGGCACCCCAAAGTTTAGGGCTGCTCTGTTGACAAGAACCCCCACTTCATTACACCTTAAATATCCTAGGAAAGAGAAAAATAGATAAAGAAGTTGGGGTCCTCATGTACAATGGAATATCACTCAGCCATGAAATCAACGTCATAAGGCTAGTAGCAGCACGATGAGTGGATTTAGGTACAACGATTCTAAGTGAAATAAGTCACACAGAAAAAGACACTTATCATAAGATATCACTTCTAGAGGGAATGTAAAAACCGCTACACTTGAAATGAATTGCAAAACAGAACAGAGTCACACGTTTAGGAAACACACTATGGCTGCTGAACGGGAAAGGTGAGGTGGGGTGATGCATAAAACAAGGGTTTCAAATTAGCTCAGATACCGTTCCATAAACCCAATATGTAATAGACAAGACCTACTCCTTGCTCAGTGAACTGGACTCAACACCCCCTCTTCACCACACAAGAATATATCTGACTAGTAAGAATCTTCAAACCTATGTATTGATATCTCTCTGTAAGTGAGTCAAGGGGGTGTAAAGCGGCATAAACACAGCCGAGAAAAGCAGCTAAACCCCATTATAAAAATAAATTACTTTTCAAAACCCGTGAAACAAAGACAGTGAAAGAGAGAGAAATTCTTACAAAATACATTCTGTGGCTGTGATGCAACCTGGATTGACCATATCTAGACCCACAGCTGATTGAGACATAGGGTGGACACTCTTGGGGCTGAGAGGTTTGATGAGGTTGGGTGAGCCAACGCAGATCCTTTAAAATAATACTGCATGGTACCATCCCATGGGTCCCAAATCTCCAGGTTCAAGGGCATCTTCCTACATCGAAAACATGCAAGAGAAGCTCAGAAGAGGGTACACCGTGTGATCGGGAAAGGTTTCTAAAACGCACCTCATTTCTCATCTCCTGTGCTCGGGTTCGCCATTCCAGCCTCTTTACTAGCCATCTCCCTCCTCGGAGAATCAGCACCTTTAACCTCCTGTTCCGTACAGGTTGCAATTTGTCCTGAGGATGAACGGGAAGAGGGGGAACCAATGAGCGACTAGCTCTAGGGGTTGGGACAAGCACAGGTCACTCTATTTTCCCATCGGGAAGAAGAATTAACCACAAGCTCAGCCTGCCCCCCAGAACCAGAAGAGGGCCTGAAGCCATCCTGCACTTTTGCGGCCAGCTCCCAAAAAACCGACTGGAAAAATGGAGCTCAGGGGCACTGCAATTCACAAACCTGCAGAGTTATAAATGATAACTCTCGTCCACAAATATATTGAGGGAAGGCAACGAAGAGGATTTGAAAGCAAGGCAGAATTGCAGGAAACAGATTTCAGGAGGTAGATTCGAATCGCCTTGAAAGCACATGAAAAGCGGCAAAACGTGGACAATGATGCCCTTGGCCAAAAAGGGAATATGCGTGTTTTCCTGAATATATTCAGGAAAACACGCATACGCCCTTTTGGGCCAACCAGGCAACCTGGAAAGGCAAATCAGCGCTCCAAAGAAGTCTCGCTTCCCAGCGGGCAAAAGGGCCATGCGGAAAAAAGTGTCCAAACCAGAAATGCAGGACCGGCCATGGAGAAATGGGAGCCTTGCTACGCTGATGGGCGGGATGTAAATTGCCAACAGCCACTCTGGAGAAGTGTACGGTGGGTCCTGAAACATCTAAAAAACACAGCTTGGAGAGCATAGGGCACTTCCACTCATGGGCGTATAAATTTTGAAAACTAAGAATCAGCAAGACACAGGCACCCCAAAGTTTAGGGCTGCTCTGTTGACAAAAACCCCCACTTCATTTCACCTTAAATATCCTAGGAAAGAGAAAAGTGGATAAAGAAGTTGTGGTCCTCATGTACAATGGAATATCCCTCAGCCATGAAATCCACGTCATAAGGCTAGTAGCAGCACGATGAGTGGATTTAGGTCCCAAAATTGTAAGTGAAATAAGTCACACAGAAAAAGACACTTATCATAAGATATCCCTTATAGAGGGAATGTAAAAACCGCTACACTTGAACTGAATTACAAAACAGAACAGAGTCACACGTTTAGAAAACACACTATGGCTGCTGAACGGGAAAGGTGAGCTGGGGTGATGCATAAAACAAGGGTTTCAAATTAGCTCAGATACCGTTCCATAAACCCAATATGTAGTAGACAAGACCTACTCCTTGCTCAGTGAACTGGACTCAACACCCCCTATTCACCACACAAGATTATATCTGACTAGTAAGAATCTTCAAACCTATGTATTGATATCTCTCTGTAAGTGAGTCAAGGGGGTGTAAAGCGGCATAAACACAGCCGTGAAAAGCAGCTAAACCCCATTATAAAAATAAATTACTTTTCAAAACCCGTGAAACAAAGACAGTGAAAGAGAGAGAAATTCTTACACATTTCGTTCAGGGGCTGTGATGCAACCTGGATTGACCATATCTAGACCCACAGCTGATTGAGACATAAGGGTGGACACTCTTGGGGCTGAGAGGTTTGGTGAGGTTGGGTGAGCCAACGCAGACCCTTTAAAGTAATACTGCATGGTACCCATCCCATGGGTCCCAAATCTCCAGGTTCAAGGGCATCTTCCTACATCGAAAACATGCATGAGAAGCCCAGAAGATGGTACACCGTGTGATCGGGAAAGGTTTCTAAAACGCACCTCATTTCTCATCTCCTTGTGCTCGGGTTCGCCATTCCAGCCGCTTTACTAGCCATCTCCCTCCTTGGAGAATCAGCACCTTTAACCTCCTGTTCCGTACAGGTTGCAATTTGTCCTGAGGATGAACGGGAAGAGGGCGAACCAATGAGAGACTAGCTCTAGGTGTTGGGACAGGCACAGGTCACTCTATTTTCCCATCAGGAAGAAGAATTAAGCACAAGCTCAGCCTGCCCCCCAGAACCAGAAGAGGGCCTGAAGCAATCCTGCACTTTTGCGGCCAGCTCCCAAAAAAGCGAGTTGTAAAATGGAGCTCAGGGGCACTGCAATTCACAAACCTGCAGAGTTATAAATGATAACTCTCGTGCACAAATATATTGAGGGAAGGCAACGAAGAGGATTTGAAAGCAAGGCAGAATTGCAGGAAACAGATTTCAGGAGGTAGATTCGAATCGCCTTGAAAGCCCAAGAAAAGAGGCAAAAGGTGGACAGTGATGCCCTTGGCCAAAAAGGGCGTATGAGTTTTTTCCTGAATATATTCAGGAAAAAACGCATACGCCCTTTTTGGCCAACCAAGCAACCTGGAAAGGCAAATCAGCGCTCCAAAGAAGTCTCGCTTCCCAGCGGGCAAAAGGGCCATGCGGAAAAAAGTGTCCAAACCAGAAATGCAGGACCGGCCATGGAGAAATGGGAGCCTTGCTACGCTGATGGGCGGGATGTAAATTGCCAACAGCCACTCTAGAGAAGTGTACGGTGGGTCCTGAAACATCTAAAAAACACAGCATGGAGAGCATAGGGCACTTCCACTCAAGGGCGTATAAATTGGGAAACTAAAAATCAGCAAGACACAGGCACCCCAAAGTTTAGGGCTGCTCTGTTGACAAGAACCCCCACTTCATTACACCTTAAATATCCTAGGAAAGAGAAAAATAGATAAAGAAGTTGGGGTCCTCATGTACAATGGAATATCACTCAGCCATGAAATCAACGTCATAAGGCTAGTAGCAGCACGATGAGTGGATTTAGGTACAACGATTCTAAGTGAAATAAGTCACACAGAAAAAGACACTTATCATAAGATATCACTTCTAGAGGGAATGTAAAAACCGCTACACTTGAAATGAATTGCAAAACAGAACAGAGTCACACGTTTAGGAAACACACTATGGCTGCTGAACGGGAAAGGTGAGGTGGGGTGATGCATAAAACAAGGGTTTCAAATTAGCTCAGATACCGTTCCATAAACCCAATATGTAATAGACAAGACCTACTCCTTGCTCAGTGAACTGGACTCAACACCCCCTCTTCACCACACAAGAATATATCTGACTAGTAAGAATCTTCAAACCTATGTATTGATATCTCTCTGTAAGTGAGTCAAGGGGGTGTAAAGCGGCATAAACACAGCCGAGAAAAGCAGCTAAACCCCATTATAAAAATAAATTACTTTTCAAAACCCGTGAAACAAAGACAGTGAAAGAGAGAGAAATTCTTACACAATTCGTTCTGTGGCTGTGATGCAACCTGGATTGACCATATCTAGACCCACAGCTGATTGAGACATAAGGGTGGACACTCTTGGGGCTGAGAGGTTTGGTGAGGTTGGGTGAGCCAACGCAGACCCTTTAAAGTAATACTGCATGGTACCCATCCCATGGGTCCCAAATCTCCAGGTTCAAGGGCATCTTCCTATATCGAAAACATGCATGAGAAGCCCCAGAAGATGGTACACCGTGTGATCGGGAAAGGTTTCTAAAACGCACCTCATTTCTCATCTCCTTGTGCTCGGGTTCGCCATTCCAGCCGCTTTACTAGCCATCTCCCTCCTTGGAGAATCAGCACCTTTAACCTCCTGTTCCGTACAGGTTGCAATTTGTCCTGAGGATGAACGGGAAGAGGGCGAACCAATGAGAGACTAGCTCTAGGTGTTGGGACAGGCACAGGTCACTCTATTTTCCCATCAGGAAGAAGAATTAACCACAAGCTCAGCCTGCCCCCCAGAACCAGAAGAGGGTCCTGAAGCAATCCTGCGCTTTTGCGGCCAGCTCCCAAAAAAGCGAGTTGTAAAATGGAGCTCAGGGGCACTGCAATTCACAAACCTGCAGAGTTATAAATGATAACTCTCGTGCACAAATATATTGAGGGAAGGCAACGAAGAGGATTTGAAAGCAAGGCAGAATTGCAGGAAACAGATTTCAGGAGGTAGATTCGAATCGCCTTGAAAGCCCAAGAAAAGAGGCAAAAGGTGGACAGTGATGCCCTTGGCCAAAAAGGGCGTATGCGTTTTTTCCTGAATATATTCAGGAAAAAACGCATACGCCCTTTTTGGCCAACCAAGCAACCTGGAAAGGCCAATCAGCGCTCCAAAGAAGTCTCGCTTCCCAGCGGGCAAAAGGGCCATGCGGAAAAAAGTGTCCAAACCAGAAATGCAGGACCGGCCATGGAGAAATGGGAGCCTTGCTACGCTGATGGGTGGGATGTAAATTTCCAACAGCCACTCTGGAGAAGTGTACGGTGGGTCCTGAAACATCTAAAAAAACACAGCATGGAGAGCATAGGGCACTTCCACTCATGGGCGTATAAATTGGGAAACTAAAAATCAGCAAGACACAGGCACCCCAAAGTTTAGGGCTGCTCTGTTGACAAGAACCCCCACTTCATTACACCTTAAATATCCTAGTAAAGAGAAAAATGGATAAAGAAGTTGTGGTCCTCATGTACAATGGAATATCACTCAGCCATGAAATCAACGTCA